>NW_027466278.1:140000-252520 GCF_046127955.1 Nelusetta ayraudi
TCGGGTTTCAAACTCTCACCTTCTGCTCGGCGGGGGCGGGGGCGGAAGGGGCGGGCACCTCCGTCTGGGATTGGCCGCCTTCCTTCTCCTCCTCCTTCACCTGGACGCCGCCACCTGCTGGAACTGAGCAGGAAGTACGTCACACAGCCGGCAGGAGTGCAGGAAGCTCCTTCAGAACGAGTGTGTGTGTGTGTTTTCTCTGTCAGCGATGACTGACGGGTGAGCGCGCTCAGTTCAGTGGGCGGAGCTACAGTACCTGCCAGGTGTGCAGCGTAGGTCCAGAGGAACAGGTGTTTGTTCATGCACGATTCACAGATCATCTCCTGCAGCTCCACGCAGTCTGGAACAGCACAGCCCAGGTGCTGCACACACACACACACACACACACACACACACACACACACACACACACACACACACACACACACACACACACACACAACGTGACACTATTATGTTCACATTATGTTGAGATAATTTTCACATTCCACCGCGATACTGAACAATGTTTTTTTTTCTTTTTTTCCTAGGGTGGCAGCAGTGCGCTTCCGTGGATACCACACTGCTGGTAATATGGCAGCGAGATGATTCTTTCTCCGCCCCGTGGCCACTTGAGGTACTGCAGCCAAAAAACCCATACTGCCCCAAAAACAGCGTTTTTCTGCATTAAACCGAAATACAAAAAGAAACGCCTGTAAAACGGCTGACAGGACAACCTTTAACCTTAAAGGTCAAAGGTCATTTCAGGTCAGTAGGAATCATTCTGTTGCAGATTTTTAGGTCCTGGACTTTTAATCGTTGTCATTCTTTTTTTTTCCAGAAAAGACTTTTTACAAATCCAGCGTGATGTCACGGCGTCATGCGTAGCTGCTGTGTCTCGGCTCCTTCTCATTGGCTGATGCGCCCTGATGCATCATGGGACTTAGAGAGGCGTGGTATGAAATGCTACATGCTCTCTGTGGAAGAGGGTGGAGGAGGTCTCACCCTGCCGTGCAGCCAGTCCTCACACACCACACACTGGATCATCTCGTCCTCCACCTGCACAGACACACACACACACACACACACACACACACACACACACTTTGAGTGGAGCCCCCTGGAGGATCAGAGCCCAGGCGGTGCTGGCTGCTCTCACCTGGTCCTCTGGGTCGGGGTAGGGCCGGCTGCAGGTGCAGTACAGCCCAAAGAAGTTCTGACTGTATTTATTCAGACTGTTGACCTCGTCCTTCTCCTGCAGAACAAAGTTCAAAGGTCAAAGGTCACGCTCCTGGCGCACGGTGTCGAGGCGCTGGCTGGACTCACCGGGGAGAGTTTACACTGGAGCCCCGAGAACTTCCTGTTTCCACAGTCACACCTGAAGTTCCTGCATTGCCCCCAGGAGACACCAGGTCACTCAGTGTGTGACGTCACAAAGGGTGGGGGGTGAGGGGGGGTGGGGGCTGCAGCAATGTCCCACCTTTTGGTGTAGAGTTCAAAGAGGTCGTGGCCCTCGTGACACTTGTAGGAGCAGGCCAGACACACGCCGGCCGGCTCGCCTCCCTTGGGCGTGCAGGTGCTGCAGGCGTAGAGCGCCTGCCGCTTCACGTAGCCCTGCACACGCACGCACGCACACACACACACACACACACACACACACACACACACACACACACACACACACACAATTAGATGTAAATACTCACAGTCAATACAACATCCATTACAAACACTGCGCTGATGCTAAGCTATATGCTAGCACCGTGCAACACCGGGCTGACCTGAGGGTAGGAGCAGTGCTCCGCGTCACTTCCGGCCAGCACGGCCGACGCCTCCTCCTCCAGCTCCTCGTCCTCCTCCAGCACATCCACCAGAGACACCGTCTGCTCCTCCGACATCCTCGGCCTGATACCCAAACACACACCCGGCTTCAGAACCGGAAGCGCCTTGTCACGTGTGGCGGTGATGCGTGGAACCAAAATACAAGCACGCAAAAAACAAAAAAACAAACAAAAAAAACAGACAGGTGTGGAGGAGGCGGACCGGAAGCGGTCTGATCTGTGACGAACTGCTGTCCGGTTCTCATCTGACCGGAGCTGAGAAGTTGACAGCGCCACCTACAGCCTCCCGAAGGCAACAGTGTGCCCTTACCCCAACCCTAACCAACGGACCAATCAGCGGTCAATCAACGACGAAAAGTACAGACAAAAACGGAAGCAGTCCGTTGAAAATAGACACGGCTGTCTTTAGAGTGGGTGTGTTAGCTCCAGGCTAATGCTAACTGCTGTGGCCATCATCGTCCGGAGAAAGAAGCAAAGAAAACCTACCGACTGCAACACGGAACCGGGCAGGAAATCCGAGCGGACCGTCCGCTGCACCGGGCGACCTGCCTGCGAACCCGCCGACGGACACTGATCGATTCCGGCCGGTGCGGTGCTGCGAAACCTCGGCTCGTTCCAATCTTTGTTGTCGACCCGCCAGGAGCAGACAAGCGCTGGTGACAGCTTCCGGTTTATTTCCGCAAATCGTATTTGGCGGGAGCCCGGTGGGGTCAGAGTTCAGCGGTGAAAAGCGTAAATAAAATTGAAAGTGAATCGAGAAGAGAATAAACGCCAATGTCAGAGGTTTTAATGGAAGCATTTTAATGTTCATAATAGCGAAACAAAAGTGTAAATAAGATTAAAAAAAAACCGATTAGAAATAAAGAATATAGAGATGAATGTCATAGTTTAAAGAATACAATCTCTGCCAGATGGAAAAACTAGAAGCAAAGCGAATTTAACTTAAACCCCCTAGCTCCCCCTGCTGGGGACATTTGGCTCGACACAGCAAAGGTTCTCAGACAATGGAAAACTTTAAAAACTAGTATTGAGTGAATTATTTTCCATTGAAATCCCAATGTGAAGCTGCTATGAGGCTGGAAAAACAGGCTGAGTGACGTGCTGCGTTTTGAAAGGTTTTCTGAATGAAGACGGACACAGTTGAAAGTGTGGCAGCTTTTGAATGAGGCTCCAGTTTGAGACAGGCTGACTTGGTGTGTTGGTGGAGGTCAATCAGCAGAGTGAGTCTGCCTTTAGTCTCCACAGTCCTTCTGTGGAGGCTTTTTATCCATCCAACGTGCTGACGTTGCAGTAGAGGGTGGACTCATCAGCTGCTCCACCAGAGGGCGCAACTTCACCTCCATCTTCACCGTCTGTCACCTGCACCTGGGTTGGAGGTCAGATGATGATGATGATGATCATCATGGTCCAAATAATTAGAATGAAATTGTGTGTTTCTCACTCTGACTTTGGCTCCTCTCTTGGTGTAGCTGACCACCAGCTCCCCCTACATCCAACCACACACAACTGCGAGTTAGTGCTTCCTGTGTGTGTGTGTGTGTGTGTGTGTGTGTGTGTGTGTCCTCACACTGTGCTGTCAGTGATATTCTATTTTTAGATGACTCAGCTCTTGTCAGTTTGTGTTGTTTTCACCAGTGTTAAAACAACTCAAAGAACAGTGTGTTTTTAAATGACATAAATCAAGTGACTTGAAGTCCAAATTGTGCAAACACACAATCTTCACTCACTGTGTTCTCCTCCTGAAGTTTCTTCTTGCCTTCAGACGGAGACACAGACAGTCAAATCTCAGCTCCTCAATGCAAAGTTCTCCTCAGAACAAAGTTTGATGAGTGGAAAAGATGCTCCCACCTTTGGCTCTCTTCCAAAGTAGAAAGTCCACCAGGATGCACATGACAACGACCACAAGCAAAAGTGCCACAAGGTGGCGCCACCAGCCTGGAAGAACAAAAAAGCTTAATTTGAAACTTGACTTGTTTCAGAGGTGAATCCTCCAGAGGCTGAAGAAACTACACACGTGGCTGAACCACCTCCAGGCTGAGGCTCCTCAGAGTTCTTACCAGTGTTCCCAGTGTTCCCAGTGCTCCCAGTGCTCCCAGTGCTCCCAGTGGTTGTTGGTCTTGGTGTTGTTCCATCATGGCCTGGGCAAAAACATTTTAAAAATCATTTTGTCCTTTCATGGCAACAGGTGTGACTTTACTGGTCCCAGTCTGACCTTCAGTCTGACCTTCAGTCTGACCTTCAGTCTGACCTTCAGTCTGATGGATGAGAGGAAACAGCTGCACATCAGTAGAATCACTCCACACCTCACAGGAGAAGAGCTCCTCCTGGAGTGGCTCCTCACAGTCTTGGCACATTGCTACAGTGTGTTGGCTTCCATACCTGGGTTCAGGTTGTGAATAAGGTTTTCCATCATACAGCCACCTCACTTTGTGTATAAAGGAACCTTGTGATGTCACAGAGCAGGACAATTGATGGTTGTCAGTTCTGGTCACTGGTGAAGACGGAGGAGAAAAACAACAACATGGTAACAAAGTTCATCCCTGCAGACAAAAGAGACAAACAGCCTTGTTTCCAGGAAACAAAGGTGAAATATTCCTCAGTGAAGAAGCTTCAGGAGAAAATGTGAACAGAAGAAGGAAGGAAAGTTAAACATGGAACCAACAGACTGTTCATGCAATAAACTCAAAACAATGGAAGACAATTACAACTTCTTCAAAACATCTTCATTCAAATCAATAGCAGCTTCACTTTGTTGCTGAGAGCTAATCAAAACATGGGACACAATGATAGAAAGTGTGTCCTGGAGCTGCTGCTGCCAATGTCTGACTTTATGAAGAACACACACACACACACACACACACACACACACACACACACACACACACACACACACACACACAAGATTAGATTTAAATACTCACAGGTAACAACCGACAGAAAAATGGTCTCTAGATCTTGATATGTACCACTCCATCTGCAGGTGAACAGTCCAGCAAGCTCCTCAGTGATCTTCATGATGTCCAGAGAACAGTCACTGGTGAGAGACAGTGGGCCATATTCTTCTACATATTGTTGAGGAACCTCCCCCTCTTTAACCAGGAGGATCATCTGGAAGGACCTCCCAGCAAACAGCCAGTTAATACTCCTACAGCTGTGAAGCTGTCGTCCACAGGGTAAAGTAACTTTGTCTCCGTTCCTGACGGCAACAAACTGACGCTCTGCAACTGTAAGAATAAAGGGAAATACAGTTTAACTGTTTCCAGACTCTTTGATAGAGTTTATATTAAACTCAGGATGTCAGGAAACGCAACCTCACTCTCTTCTTCCTCACAGGGACAGAAACATTTGTGAAAATGATATTTTTTCCTTTCTTACCTGCAACAGGGAGCAGGAGTGCGACAAACACACACATCTTCACCCAGTGGCCTCCAAACATTCTTCTGTCTCGCTCCACTGCCAGTGTGCTGCTGACAGCGGAGGACATCGAGCTGCCGTCTTCTGGTAAGTGAGCCGTGAGAGCGGAAGAGTTTTGTAGTTTTTTTTCCCCCAAATACTGCATCATACGAGGAAGTTGCAGTTCAGACTGATTGCAACAGAGAAACAGCAGCCAACGACTTTCACCACGGAGGGAGAATCAAGAGAAGAGGAGAAGAAATGACATCACAGCTAAAAGTGTGACTGAAGGCCTGTTTCTGTCTCCACTGTCCTCCAGCCTCCTGGACACTGACCAGCAGTACCACCAGAAAGTGGAGGGGGGCAGTGTTGCACAGTGGAGTTGACTGTAGGTGCGACAGGAAAAGACAAAGTCAACGGAAATGACTGAACTTAGAGAAAAGTGGCCCCAGAATGATGTCACTGTAGCAGCTGGGCAACAGGGAGGCAGTTCCAGCACTGCCCTCCTGCCCGGCCAGGATCAAACCCGCAACCTCCCACTGTCAAAACACTCTACCCTTAGACCAGAGTTCCCTACAGACACCAGAGAGGAAATCTCTTCTGAAACATCCTTCACATAAACTACCACAACTAGACATTCAAAAACAGAAACACAGTGGCTCTCAAAGGCATTTTTATCATTTACAAACGGGCTGAATGAAGACGGACACAGTTTACAGTATTGCGGGTTTGAGACAGACTGACTTGGTGTGTGTGGCAATAATATTACAATCAGAGATATTTTGGATGTAGAGAACCAGAGTCTGCCCTCTGATGCTACAGTCCTGGTCTGTGTGGTGCTGGAGGTTCCACTCATCATCTGCTCACTTTGACGGTGCTGTAGGTCACCGCATCGCCTCCGTTGTCCTCGTCCGTCACCTCCACCTGTTGTTGAGGTCACATGATGTAGTAGTGATGAAGGTAATTATGACTCTCTTCAGGTTCACTGCAACCAGTGGCAGCTTCAATATCAAATCTTCTCCCATATTCAGTGTAGGATTGTGTTTTTATGGTGGTTCTCACCGTGACTTTGGGTCTTTTCTTGATGTAGCTGATGGACGCGTAAGAAACGCCCTCATCAGGCTCTGCCTACATCCACGCCACACACACACACACGCTGTGAGTCAGAGATTCATTGTGTCACATTGCTGTCACGTCACTGAGGTCTCACCACTTGTTGGCGCTCCTCCACACTGGACTGGTCCACCACAGGGTTGGAGTTGTGTTGATGTATTTGCTCATATAAAGTGTTCTGGAAGAAAGAAATCCTGTTTTCTCAACAGCTTTTCCAGGTTTACACCAAATAATTGTGTTGACCAAACCACGTTTGTGTTGCTGCTCTTGATATTTTTAGACCGCTCTGCTCTCGTGTCATAATTGTGTCACTTCTTCTTTTTTGCTTGTTCCCATTTTTAAAAGAACTCAAAGAGAAACACGTTTAAAAACAAAAAAAAAACCTTACTCCAAAACATAGAAACAATGATTGGAGTCAGAATGGTGCTGATAAACAAAGTGAACTCACTGTGTTGTCGTCCTGTTGCGTCTTCTTGCCTTCACAACGAGACACACAGAGTCAACTCTTGGCTCCTGAATGTAAAACTCTCTTCAGGAGTTCCATCAGTGAATGTTCTCACCTTTAGCTCTGTGGCAGATGATGACGACCACCAGGATGGCCAGCAGTGCCACTGCAGCTGCAGCTGCCACTGCGAAGGACCACCAGCTTGGAACTGGAACACAAACAGTGTGAAAGTCATCAGGTTGATTGGATGTTAATCTGTTATTGCTGATTAGACTTCTTCACGTCACCAATGACCCCCCCCCCCCCCCCCCAACAACAATCAGTTCCAATACAGAAACTCATTTCTTTCATATTTTTGACTTTCATATCTGTGGTAATAATCAGCTTCCTGGAGATGAACCACTGATCAGCCCTCATGTGTCTGTGGGAAGCTTCTTTTAGAATTCAGCTCTTGGTCGCCTGCTTGCTTCACACTATTAGAACTTCCTCCATCACACCAGCCAACATCCTGTTCAAAGTAGCTGCTGCTGCTGCTGTTGCTGCTACTGCTGCTACTGCTGCTGCTGCTGCTGCTTCTGCTGCTGCTGCTGCTTCTGCTGCTACTGCTGCTGCTGCTTCTGCTGCTACTGCTGCTGCTACTGCTGCTGCTGCTGCTACTGCTGCTACTGCTGCTTCTGCTGCTGCTACTGCTGCTGCTGCTACTGCTACTGCTGCTGCTGCTGCTGCTACTGCTGCTACTGCTGCTGCTGCTGCTGCTGCTGCTGCTACTGCTGCTGCTGCTACTGCTGCTTCTGGCTGTGAGGTCCAACTTCCCTTTGGCTCTGCAACACGCCAGTGCTGCAGTTGCAACATTGGTGGTGTTGTTGCATCATGGCCTGAGCAAAAACATTTTATAATTCAGTGTGTCCTTTCATGGCAACAGGTGTGACTTTACTGGTCCCAGTCTGACCTTCAGTCTGACCTTCAGTCTGATGGATGAGAGGAAACAGCTGCACATCAGTAGAATCACTCCACACCTCACAGGAGAAGAGCTCCTCCTGGAGTGGCTCCTCACAGTCTTGGCACATTGATACAGTGTGTTGGCTTCCATACCTGGGTTCAGGTTGTGAATAAGGTTTTCCATCATACAGCCACCTCACTTTGTGTATAAAGGAACCTTGTGATGTCACAGAGCAGGACAATTGATGGTTGTCAGTTCTGGTCACTGGTGAAGACGGAGGAGAAAAACAACAACATGGTAACAAAGTTCATCCCTGCAGACAAAAGAGACAAACAGCCTTGTTTCCAGGAAACAAAGGTGAAATATTCCTCATCATCTCTGCCCATTCTTCCAAGAATCAGGCTCCATGGTGGTGGGCCAAAACAGGGTGACACACACACACAAGGACCTCCCAATAAACACCCAGTCAACACTGCTACAGTTGGGAAGCTGTCGTCCACAGGGTAAAGTAACTTTGTCTCCGTTCCTGACAGCAACAAACTGACACTCTGCAACTGTAAGAATAAAGGGAAAATCAAGTGGAAGCATTTCTAGACTGTATTGAAGTCAGGATGTTAGGAAGCAAAGCTCACTTCCTCCTTCTCAACTTGGACACCATCATTTGTGAAAAAGTCTTTGGCATTTTTTCAGCTCTTACCTGCAACAGAGATGATGAGTGTGGCAAACACACTCACACACATCTTCACCCTCCGGCTTCCAAAGGTTCTTCCGTCTCGCTCCTCCACCCCTGTGCTGCCGACAGCCATCACTCTGCTAACTGTGAAGACCCAGTTGAAAGAAAAAAGATCTCTGATGTTTGTGAGTGGCAGCTTTTCTCTGGAGTCTCTGAGGTGTTCAACATGGAAAACAGAGGAGATCAGTTCAGCTCTCTGAAAGCTGGCAGCCTGGAGAACATCTCTGCCTGAGGACGTCCAGCTGCCGTCTACTGAGAAACTGAGGCGTGAGATCGGAAGAGTTTTTTGTTTTTAATATAACATCATGACAGGAAGTTGCAGTTCAGTGTGAAAGCAAAGCCAAGAGAGGAGAAATGACCTCCGAGCTGCAGGAGTCTCTTCATTTCTGTCTCCACAGTCTATTCGACTAAACTGCAGGTGTCATTGTGTTGTGTGCCTCTCTGTCATCTGCCTTCATAAATTAGACAATAAAATACAGAATAATTCAAGAATTGCAAAAGGGAGAAGCTCAGCGTCAGTGTCGAGGACAAGTGTCACGCGGCCGCAGATGGGACGAAACCCAGTAGTGAAACAGCAGCAGGACACCATGGCTGCAGATGCTGCCCACGGTCATCAGAACCAGGGGAACGGGCAGGCAGGTACCAGGACAAACTGGGTCGGCACCAGGACAAACTGGGTCGGCAACGGGGAACCCGTCTGGAGGGAAGTGCTGCAATCTGGCAGAGTGACTGCTGAGCCGGAGCTGCAGACAGCTGGAGCTGATGGCAGGGGAGGAGCTCCAGGTGTGTCAACGAGCCGAGGAACAGCCAGGTGAGCGTGGAGGTTGTGAGGCAACACCTTTGCTGTGTCTCAATTCAGGTTCTGCGTCCTTGAAGTGCGCATTTTGAAAGGAAGTTGCGTCATAGCACTGCGCGAAGGCTCCTCCCACTTCCCGAGGGTGCTTAGGACGCTGAAAATGTGCCCTCGGAAATACGCACTAGTTTTTAGCCGATTCCAAGGATACACCGCTACTATCCTTCGCGCACTTGGGTATCCCATGATGCTTTGCGTGCTGCTGCAAAGCATCGTGGGATCCTCGGAAGTCGGCTGAAATTAGCGGCATGTACTGGTTAAGACACAACATATAAATCTAAATATTGAAGTTTCACATAAAGTATCCAGTTTTTAACGTAGGATTTTATTTATTTGATCATCCAACGGCAGATGTTGTTGTTAGATGGCGAACCAATGGTTAGCTTGATGCTATGAAAACGTCACTTCCGGGGTTGGCCAGCCGGAGGGAACGGCGGTGACGAAACGAGGAAATACGCCGAAGGCTAGACCGTCCCGAGTGGTTACCAGGGAGGCGGGGTTTGGTTCGTCCCTCTAGGCTGGGAACTCTAAGAACGCTTCCTTCAGACGGAGGACACTCGGTCTCAAGGGTGCAGAACCTGAATTGAGACCCAGCACTTGTTTTCAAACCTTGTCGCTTGATCAAAGAAAAGATGCTGCAACCCCTCAGACCGGTTTGTCAGTGATTGGTGCTTTGTTGTTTCTGGCGTAAACTGTCTGCTGGACACCTGGGTTTCCCCGGAAGGAAATTAATTATCCATCCATCTGACTGATCCTTAAGAACTGCATTTCCCATCACCAACGTCACGTGTGCGTGGCGGCGGCGTGCTGACGCAAAGTGACGTCGCGGCGGGGCGGAGCGAAGAAGATGGCGGCGGCCGTGCGGGCAGAGCTGCGGCTCCGCGGCGGCTCCACGGAGCAGCTCCGCGTCGCTGTGGATGACAACCTGGCGTCGCTCGGCAGCGGGCTCCGCGAGCTCCGCGCCAGCGTCTCGCGGCTCCTCAGCGAGCTGGTGGAGCGGGAGAAGGCCCTCGGCGCCTGCGCACAAGGTGAGCGCGACTCCCATGGCTTGCATGAGCTCGGCTCGCGCAGCCAGCCGCGGAAGCTACATTTCTTTCCCCAGGGGGAAACGGGAAGGGAGGAAGGACGTGGTTGTTAACGACGTCCCCAACTCATTTGATTGGTGGCTGCAAAGTCTCTCACTTCTACCTCGCGTGCGAAGGGTAATCACATAGGCAACAGTTCACTTTTAACAGTTGGTAGCTTCTGTGGCTAATGCGAAAACACAGCCCCAGAGCCATTTCTTCACTGGCGTTTTGCTGTTCTTCATGTCCGCACTGTCTTGTATGAGAGAGAGAGAGAGAGAGAGAGAGAGAGAGAGAGAGAGAGAGAGAGAGAGAGAGAGAGAGAGAGAGAGAGAGAGAGAGAGAGAGAGAGAGAGAGCGCGCAGGAATGAGATTTTCATTAAAGTTTTCATTTCGAGTTTTAGGTTGAAATTTCGTGAATAAAGTGGAATTTTAATTGTTGTTAATAAATCGCAAATGTACTTTGTCAAAAAAACAAATGTAGAAATATGGCTTTTATTTCATGTTTACTCCTCATGAACCTTTGCGAAGCAGCGGCTACTCTTCCTGGGGTTGACATACTTTCAGTTTTACAATATAAACATGACATTTGGGGGCGGCGGGGGGCTGTAATGGAAACGAAGCGGAAACTTTGAAAGTCCACTTTTGGAGGGTTTGGATTACAAATATGATAAAGTGCGTCTCCCTCTGTGCAGCCGGTGAGGAAGAGGAAGAGGACAGCGACGACGCCGACGGTGAGCCGCACCCTCAGGCTAAACGCCACCGACACTGACTTGGCAGATGACGTCACCTGCTCACGTTAAACTCGCTGCGTTTTACCGGAGTGGCGCCCAGCAGCAGCGGCTCCTCAGGCTACTGGTGTGTCCGTTGACACCTGGGACACGACAGAGGACTCCTACCCACAATGCTTTGCGTGCAGGGAAGAAGCGTGGTTCAATACAGTCATGTTGGAAAAAAAAAAAATGTTTTATTTATTTCGACAAAGTGGCGCTGTATATTTCTGACGAACGGCACAAACAGTGATTCAGTTTCTCATTGTACATTTTTGTAACTTGATGAAAAGAAAAGATGTCAGACCAGGAGTGCAACCAACACAATGGCATCACAACCAGTGTCACTTTATTAAATATTTTTTTACAGCTGACCAGCTGGTTGTTGTCAGGTCAAGTGTGTGTGTGTGTGTGTGTGTGTGTGTGTGTGTGTGTGTGTGTGTGTGTGTGTGTGTGTGTTTGTACAAGTTTCCCGCCATACGGTGTTTTCAGATGCAGCGGGATCTGTGCGTCTGATTGGCTGTTTCCCAGGGGGGGGCGTGCACAGGGCACTGCTGATTGGATAACACAGGGCTCTCCAACGTGAGTTCACCGCAGCAGCAGCAGGACAGTGTTGCAGTGTCTCCTGGTCAGTCCGGCTACAACAGGCCGCAGAGGGGAACACAGGTGCCTTGTTCCCGACAGTCGCCACTGAGGTCGCGACCCCTGCTCTCTCTCAGAACACACGATGGCTACCGCCAACCAGAGAGTCAAGTCAACCCGTTTTAAGGCACGCAGGAAGTGACATCACATACAGCGACTCCTCACGTATCGATGAGCGGCGGTTCCCTGTGATTGGCCGGTTTCCGTGCGGCCAGGTGGCGGCGGCGGCGGCTGCAGAGCAGCGCGAGGCAGACGGGAAGAACGCAGTAGCCCACGGCTCGCGGGTCGGCCCGCGTGCAGGAGAAGAGGAAGAGGAAGAGCTGCAGGTACGGCAGCAGGAAGACCGGCGCCCACGTCCAGGCGGGAAGCGCCGGCAGGCGGGCGCCCACGCTGCGGTACCAGGCTGGCGCCGGCGAGGGCGTGCTGGCCCCGCCCCCTTGCAGCACGTGCTCCACGCTGACGGTGTGCACCTCAAAGACGTAGTAGACGGCGGCGGCGCTGAGCAGGAGGTAGAGGGCCACGCCCAGCCATCCCATCCTCTGACGGAAGTTCATCATCCTCCATACTGTCGGGACACACAGGGAGGGGTCAGTTACAGGAAGTGGTCACTTGCGAGAGGGCGGGATCAAATCAGGAAGTTCGTCGATTATCTTTGTGACTGTTAGCTGTGAAATCAAGTCACAACTCCTGGTTCATCTTTCCTGATCAGTTCTGTTCTTAGTTGGAACTCAACTTCTCGTCTCTCAACTACAGTTGAACATTTTTCTTTGCAATATCTGCGTACCTCGAGGAATAGGAGCCCTGCTGTTGACACAGCGCCCCTTGCTGGTGTGCAAAAAGACTAGAATGCCTGCACAGTGGCCGGGAGCGCCTGTTTACGTGCCAACATCAAGCCTGAGAACTTTTACTTCTGTTCTGTTTGGCTTTATAACTGATGAGACTTATCGTATATTAAATATGATGAAGTCATATTGGTGAAGCCAACAGTTACTTTGTTTGTACATTGCAAATTAAAATAAAGATTTAAAAAAAAAAAAAAAAAAAGCAAAATAAAAGCACTCACTGTAAGACGCCAGCTGCAGGGCTAGCTGGCTAGCTGGCCCTTTGTATTGTATTGTGTGCGCAAAAAAGAACAGACAAGAAGCATCAGCCGCTCTTGGGTGAAGTCCGGTGTTTGGGATGAACTCCCTACGACATGTTGACTGGCCAGGCTGCCTTTGTTTACTCGCACCTGTAGTTGTCCGAGCTACAGGAGATGTTAAAACCAGGATGTGATTTCGCTTGTTGCCCTCGCCACTGCCTGTTAGTAAATTAATTATTCGACGCTACACGCACTTGTCCCATTTTTGTAGCATATTTAACCAGAAATGGCACGTAACGCAGTCGTGCTTGGAACGTTGTGTAGCTCCCTCCTGGTACTGACGCCCAGGTACCCACGTTTGTTTTTGATGATAATAATAATAATAATAATAATAATAATAATAATAGTAATAATAATAATAATAAATGTAGGTGTGTCCATTTAAAGGTAAGCCGATCGCTAAATAGACTTCACACGGATAATAAGGGCACACACACACGAACACACTTCATTAAAACACCTTCCACCTCTGTAAGTTCACACTGTTTCGACCAGACAGACAATGAGACATTTAAATAACACGGAATGTGTTCACTTGGACCCAGTTAAATATGCTATTAATTTATTTTTTTTTAAATAAACGGAACAGGTGCGAGTAGTACGCCACTTCGAAGAAATGGTTTACTAACAGGCAGTGGCGAGGGCAACATGAGAAATCACTTCCGGGTTTTAACGTCCGCTCTGCTGTAGCAAGCTAGGACACCAACAGATGCGAGTAAACAAAGGTAGCCAGTTAACGTAGTAGCGAATTGAACCGAAACACCGGGCCGGTGTCGACAACTGTGGCCGTCACCTCCAGCACGTCCAGCACCTCAGCCGCTGCTCGGCCAGAGTCCGGGTCCTTTTTAGCGGCGCACTCCTCCAGCTCTGTTCATCTTGCAACCGGAAGTGCGAGCATCGAGCCGCAGCCGGTGTGGTTCTAAAACACCAGCAGACTGCTAGGAATGTCCGCGGTGTTGTGACGAGCTGTCAGTGGCTCACATGATCGGCCTGCACAGCGCTAATATGATATCCCCAGACAGCTGCTAGCCCCCCCTGCTAGCCTGCTGCTAGCCCGCTAGCTCTGGCACCTTCCCGGCTCCTTACCTTCCTTCACACGGTCGCTGCCCGGCTCAACCTCTGCTCCGGTCCCGGTTCGGCTTCTCCGTG
Organism: Nelusetta ayraudi; assembly: GCF_046127955.1. Lineage (NCBI taxonomy): Eukaryota > Metazoa > Chordata > Actinopteri > Tetraodontiformes > Monacanthidae > Nelusetta > Nelusetta ayraudi. The sequence goes on from NW_027466278.1 coordinate 154,064, forward strand.
CTTCCCGGGGACCGAGACAGACAAACTCTCCTGGAAGCTTCGAGCACAATGCTCCTCTCTCTTCCTGTTTTGTCGTCTGACAGCCCCCGGTGACGTCATTGACTGCCCTGCAGCGCGGCCTGGCGTTGAAAGCGTTGAAAGCATCGTTTGTCGAAGCACCCATCCATCCATCCACTGTCCAGACCCGCTTGTTCCTGCACTCAGGGTTGCGAAGTTGAAAAAACAAAAAAACAAAAAACAAAAAAACAAAACAATAATTATAACATTTAAATATGTCTCTGGTTGTGAAATATCTGCGTGCACTGTTATTGTATAATTTGCAAGTCTTTCGACGAACGTGAGTCGGGTTGTTTTGGTGAAAATGTCATGTTCATACACAATATCAAGCTTATGAATAAAACTCCTGTCAAACAATGCGTTTCCTGCGGCCCCTGTTTCTTCCTGTTTGCACTTTCACTTTCAGTTGCTCAGTGTTTTTCTCGAGAAGTCGGCAGACGACGAGCAGTAAGAGGTAAGAAATTAACTCGTCGTTCGTCATGAAAAAAAAAAAAATCAATCCTGGTTTCGTCTGAATGGTTTGTACGGTTATTTTACTGATATTTCTCCACAAAAGGGATTTTAGAAAACAGATTTATTTCAATGACTCTGGTTCATTCTCTTGCCATGAGAGCAGAGTGCCTTCATTACAGCCTGTACGTCTGTGGAATCACAGGAGTGCCAAAATGATGAATAAATACATACGTAAATAAATATAAAGAGAAATAAATAAATACAATGATAAAGGTACATTTTGTAATGTCTTTTCCCTTTTGTGGTTGTAAAATACATATGGAAAAACAATGACAAAATCCATTTTAGTTTAGTTGAGCTTAAATTCTTTGTTTAATACTGTTGACTTGTTTGCCATTTGAAAAAAAGAGCGGAGGTGAATCCCGAGGGATGAGCTGAGCTGCACGTCTGACTTGTTGTTGCCTTGTTTACATTTGCATAGACAGTTTGACGACTTATGGTCGTCGCTGAGATAAGAAACAGAAGAGGAAGAAGAAGGAGAATACAATGGGCATCATCTGGTCCTGTAAGACCTCTTCACTTGTTTTCAGAGGCCGTTTACATGGAGATTGATTTTTTTTTATTTTTTTGAAATCACACATTTTTCGAAAACGCTCTCGAAAAAAAACATTTTTTTTAAACGGGAAAATGTTTTTAAACGTTTTCCCGTTTCCATGGAGACGCTGGAAACTACTGAAAACGGTGTAGTACTTAAGCCAGACGTGATGTGGCGCTCATTTCCAGCGTCCCCACCTAAATGGAAACATTTTTGAAGACGGCTTCGTGTAAACGGGGTTTTTTTTTTCAAGAGCGTTTTTGAAAATCGTCGATTTAAAAAAAAAATCCCCAGTGTGAGCGGCCCTTCGTGTCCCTCCACTCGTCCAGACGTGGGACCTGTCTCACCTGATCTGCTCTCATGTCTTCAGATGTCGCCGGGCCCTGGAGGAATGTCGAGTGGTGGTGAGTGAGTTCACCTCCGGCGTTCTTCACTGTCTGGACTCAGGAAGTGGGCGTCTCCTCACGAGACACTGGTTCTGACCGTCGTTTCCCCTTGTGAGCAGGAATAATCAGGAGAATGTTAACTGGTTGGGTTCCTGCGGACCTGAAAAGCGGCCCATCAAGATTCTCCTCTACGGGCCCGTCGGCGCTGGAAAGTCCTCGTACATCAACTCGGTGCAAAGTGCCCTCCGCAACAGGATACACAACCAGACGGCGGTAGGAGCCATAGGTGGCAGAAGTTTCACCAGAGGGGTGAGAGACGGCGCCGCCTAGTGGACGTTCACCTTCACCGACAGAAAAGACAGACGGGAGAAATTCTAACAAATATCGATTCTTAGGGTGAATTCCACTTCCTCCCTCAACCCTCAATCTCAAACATGCGCGCTCCCGCGAGGTGCAAGTGCTGTCCCGATTCTAAGAAGGTCCAGTTGAGGGACGAGTTTCAGGGCTGTATCGCCCTCAATATTGAGATTCTCCAGCACCGCCCTTGGCAGTAAGGGCTACCCAGAAGGCATTGCGTATTTTCGCCAAGACATCTTCGAAAAAGATGGCGATGTAAAAGCGAGCTACAAATGGAAGTATTTTCTTAGTTAATAAAGATATAAATATAACCAAACCATTTTATTGTCTTAGTTCAAGACTTTTTTTTCTGGATTATTGACATCGTTGTTGCGTAAAAGTTTTTTTTTTTTTTTTTTACTTTACGAGGTTTGTCAACCGGACCGGCGGTCCCGGCTTCACGTTAATTGTGTACATCGTTGTGTCACGAAGGAGGACTTCTTCCTTTCTCGTCGTCTTTTTCTTCTTCTTCTTCTCCTTCTTCTTCGTCGTTGTCGTCTTCTTGACTGACTGGACGTAGCTTTGGCGTAAGGCCGCCCCCCACAGTCTGAAGACGTAACTGCACTTAAGGGGTGTCCCATTTCTAAGTCACGAGATACCCTTACACTTATTTTTGAGGGCCAAGATTGAGGGTTGAGGGCGAGGGTTGGGGTTGAGGGTTGAGATTGAGGAGTTAAGTGAGGAATTGGAATTGGCCCTTAACTTCAAGTCTGTGATGAGGTGGCGTTGTGTTGCCGACAGTACACCGTCCACACCATCCCGAGGGAGGGTGGAGGCCTCTTCCCCTTCGTCCTCGTCGACACCGTAGGGCTGGAGAAGGAACAGCCAACGGAGGAAATTATCAAACAGGCCTTGAGGGGCCGCCTGAGGAGTGGCTACGAGGTGAGGAGGTCCGTACACCCGTCCTGGTGGTTTCAACCCGTGACGGTTTCCTTGTGTGTTTTTCCAGTTCAAGGCCGGCGAGAACATCTTACAGGACCCGTTCTACAACCACAACCCGGTGGCCGCGGACCAGGTGGACGTTGCGGTCTGCGTCTGTCCTATGAACATCGCATTTCCCCTGGACGACAGGACCTTGAATGGGATGCAGGCCATCACGCTGGAGGCCAGAGACCTGAGTGAGTGAGAGCTTCTCTCTTTTGTCCTCTGTCTTTGTTACCGTCGCTTCAAAGTCCAGTGGGTACAATTCAGAGATTTTTAAAAGAAACAGCGCCATCAAGTGGTTACATTTTAGATTGCAGCCAGTGAACTACGGTGGCCTGGAAGTCACTTCTTGTCCTGATTTATGATTTGGTAAAAGCGTAATGTACTGCCTATGAATATATTCATAAAAGTGTACACTCACAAGTAATTTGGTTTCCTCAATGGTTCTTATTGATATATAGGAATATGCACTGATTGAGGGTCTTGCTCCCAGCGAGCTGCCGTCTTGCGCTGCCATATTTCTAAGGAAGCCTGGTGTGGACAATCAGCTGCCTTACCGCATTTCACATTTAGGGTGAATGCTGGTGTCTTCAAATAAACCAACAAAGAAGAAGAAGGTGGACGAGGTATCCAGGTTGGTGCGCGCAGGCCACCGTAGCTCACTGGCAAAGCTGGGAGAGGGTTGATGAGCGAATGAGCGCTGCAATCTAAAATCGGATCACTGGATGGCAGAATTTTATTTCTTTTAGCTCTATGTACATGTATGTATGTACATATATATATATGTATATATATGTATATACATATATATGTATATATATGTATGTACACATATATACAGTATATATATACACACATATATATATATATGTGTATATATATGTATATACATATATATGTACATATATATACACATATATATATGTGTATATATACATATATATATGTGTATATATATATATGTATATATATATATACATATATATATATATATATGTATATATATGTATATACATATATATGTATATATATGTATGTACACATATATACAGTATATATATACACACATATATATATATATGTGTATATATATGTATATACATATATATGTACATATATATACACATATATATATGTGTATATATACATATATATATATACGTACACAGAAAACCAAATTAATTTAATTGTACTGCCAGTATACACTTTTGTTGACGTATTTATGGGCGGCACTATGTTGTGCTTTTGCCAAAATAAATAAATAGATAATAAATCAGCCCATATTTTACACACTGGACCCTGACGTGCTGCTCCTCCCCTGCAGACATCCCTCACCTGGCCATCCTCACCAAGGTCGACCTGGTCAGCCCCCTCTCCAACTGGAACCTGGGGTTTGTCTACAGGGAGGCGAGCATCAAGCTGAAGGTCGACCAGACGCTTCCATCCGTTTTCACCGCCGTCCAGTAGCTTCTGGCTGCCGAAGTTCAATCTAATCTAAGTCTCTTGTGCTGTGGTGTGGTGACCAGATGGAGCAGTTCAGCGCCGGCGTCGGGATTCCCATGAACTGCATCTTTCCGGTGAAGAACTACCACGAGGAGACCAGCCTGGATCGCGACATCACAGCGCTGGTCCTGGACGCCCTGAAGAACATCGTCACCACCGGACTAGATCACTTCGAGGAGGTGCAGCCTCGGAACCAGTGAGCGGAACCACTGTGTTCCCGTGTGGGGGCGTGGCTTATGCCCGGCTCCTATTTCTTTCGGTCATGCAGAGAAATGTGAAATGTTGCTCAATAAAAATTCATGGAACACAGGTTTTTCATTTTCATTTGCATCTTCAGTTGACGTAGCATTAGCCTGGCGAGCTATCGCGTCATACGCTAGTCTGCTAATCACAACTTTAGATGATCCTGATGGAAATAGCTTGTTTTTTTTATCTTGTGTAAACACATGACAGCAGGCTGAAGTGCAGTCTCTCATATTTATTGGGGCTGATGGGAGGTAAACGGACAGGCAAGTTCGTGTGAAGACAGAGAAACTGAGACGTTCTGCTCTGCTCACGAGTCATCGCAGTCTGACAGTTAGAGATAGGTGCATAAACAGATAGATATGGATACGGATACTAGACAATAGATAAGAAGTGACTTCCTGTCTGACAGAAACCACGGAAGCCCCTCTGCCTTCGACTGGCATGAGGGCAGGTCAAAGGTCGCGACCGGCTTCAGGCCTTCCAGTCTCTTGGTTGCTGCTGCTCTTGAACTGGAGGTAGTCCAGTCCAAAGTTGAGGATGTTTCTCAGGGCGTCCAGGACCAGCGAGTCCACGTTGTGTCTGGTGGCGTTCTCTTCGTGGTAGTTCCTCACAGGGAAGATGCAGCTCATCGGGAGGCCCACATCCGCACTGAACTGCTCCATCTGCCAGGCACACACACAACAGTGAAGTGGTCACCGCTGACCCCAGCCAGCTCTCCTGTAGGAGGGGCTACTGGGAGGTGGACAAGCCAGCGTGTTTCAGCTGCAGCGCCACCATCAGGACCACGCAGACTGACCTTCTTCTTCAGCCTGCAGTCTTGGTAGACGGCGGTCAAATCCTTCTTGATTTCAGGGGAGCAGAGGTCAACCTTGGTGAAGATGGCGGCCTGAGGAATCTCTGCGGGTGGAAGAGAAGAAGTCAAACCCCCGACACTCACGCTGGTCCCTCAGAGAGAGAGAGAGGGGGGGGGGAGAGAGAGAGAGGGAGAGCGCGAGACAGAGGGAGAGAAAGAGAGAGAGAGAGAGAGAGAGAGAGGGAGAGAGAGAGAGGGAGAGAGGGAGAGAGAGAGAGACAGAGATAGAGAGAGAGAGATGGAGACAGAGGGAGAGAGGGAGAGAGGGAGAGAGAGAGAGGGAGAGCCCGAGACAGAGGGAGAGAAAGAGAGAGAGAGAGAGAGGGATAGAGCGAGAGAGAGAGAGGTGGTGGGGATCTGGTCTCTCACCAAGGTCTTTGGCTTTCCGCCTGACGGCCCGGATCTTCTCCAGGACTCTTTCATTTATCGTCTCCGAAGTGTCTGCAGGCACCACGTAGACCAGGACGTGGACTCTGTCGTTGTCACTCGGAGCCGAGTTGTAGAAGTCGTCGCCCTCCGACAGCGGACTGTCCACTTTGAACTGGAGACCATGTGGACTCAGAGTCAGACGCACTGGGTCGAGGTGGGCGATGGAGAACACGTCGATGGATCTGGAGACCACCTCACCTCGTAGCCGTCCCTCACGTGTCCCCTCAGAGCCGCGTCCACGTCCTCCAGCAGGAGGCCCAAGGTCGGGTCCAGGCCCATGATGTCGGTGAAGACAAACGGGTAGCAGAGGGCGGAGCCTCTCTCCCGGGGCCTGTAGGTGGTGTACTGGAGAACCAGCAGCAGCACCGGGACAGCAAATACAGACCGAAGCAAACCAGCTTTTTGAGTGACGCTTCCTGTTTTGATGTTTAGATTCATTTTTTTGTTGCATGGCTTCTTAATGCGGAAGTGTTGTCATGTAAAAATAGCTTTGTTTTTAAGTTAAAACCACTTTGTTGTCCTGCTTTTCTACGATGTACTGCCGAAGAAAACGCACTTGACAGATAAAATATTAAAATATTGAGGCCGTTTTGTTTTCTTTGAATTGATGAGTTCTCAGGTTGCTTTGCGCAGCTGGTTTTGTGGAACAGCAGTAAAGTGCAAGACCGTCGGCCGAGGAGATGCTGCAGAGGGATCGATGAGTGAAGAAGAAGAAGAGGGCCGAAGGTTCCTCCCTACCTTCCTGGTGTAGCTCGTAGAAGCGGTGTTGTCCACGCCGGCCTGCGTGTACATCCGTCCCTGCAAGGCGCTGTGGACCGTGTTGATGAAACTGGACTTTCCTACTCCCACCGGCCCAAAGAAGAGAATCCTTATCTGCTGCATGTCGCTGTCGAGGAGGAAGTCCTTGATGTACTGGAGGTCCGTGTCTCTCTCTCTGCTCAGAGGAGGAGGAGGAGCCTCACATCTCCAACAAAGCAAACCAACCAGCGGAACAAGCAGGGACGGAACCCGGAGCAGAACTCACCCCCACCGGATGGTCCTCCACGGCTCGGGCTTGGACCACAAGAATCCCATGGCTGAAGGAGAACACAACGTCGGGGCAGGCAAAGTCAACACAAAGTCAACACAACTCCCCCGACAGTCGCAGTGGCCTGCAGACACAGAGCGGAGAGGCTGATCGACGGGAGGCCAATCAACCAATCGGGTGGCTTCCTTTCCAGAACAGCGAAGGATATGAAAGTTCTGCTGCTGCTGCTCAACCTGCTTCCTCCACGAACCATTGCTGAGAGCGTCTCGTGTCCACAAGATGGCGCCAAACCGCAAGCATGTCTGCAAGTGAATGTAAACGTTGAAGTGGGAACTCACCTGAACTAAGCTGTCAACTCGGGGTGGGCGGCAGCAGCAGCAGCAGAAACTCGGCGGGAGGAACTCTGGCGTCAACTCGATCCGTCCGAACCGACACCGGCATGAATCCACTTCACTTTCACTTTCACTTTCACTTTCACTTTGACACGCCCGAGGTTCTGGAAAGAGGGACAGCAGCAGCAGCAGCAGAAGCAGAGACTCAGAACCAAAGTGTACAAACGTACTCACTGACTCACTGAGTCGGTCGTCTCACCGGTTCCTCCGGAGCCGCAGTCTGTCAAGAGAGTCCCCAGTCTGTCGGGGCGGAACTGCGGAGGTCCTGGAAGATCCACAGAGGGTTTGTTTTGTTTTGTTTTTGTTTTTTTTCTCTCGCTGCCCGGTCACCCATTGGCCACGAACTGACGTCTCTGGAAGGGGGAGGGGCAAATGGAGGCGGAGGGGCAGTGAACTAAACTAAACTATTAAATTACACATGGAAATGAATTACACAAGTTGAAAAGACGCCCTGGAACCGGCGCAGCACTATGAATCTTTCAGGACCTTTAAGGCGTTTTACTTGACTGAAACCGCTCCCCCCCCCACCCCCATACATACACACGCACCAGTAAAAGATTTACTGACCTGAAGCTTTTATTAAGTATGAACCAACAGTTTTGATACAACAAATTCTATGATTAATCCGTTTTTGAAACTCCGCCCCCTTGTGTTAATAAAAGTGGACCACTTGTCAGCAAGTTAACAACCAAAGCTGACAGTAGCTGGAACCAGTGGAGCTGTAAATGGACCTGGAGCTGCTGGAGCTTCCTCCACCTGCTGCCACCATCAAAGCGTGTGGGGATACACTGGAAAACAAGCTAAAGAAGCAAAAGTTGGATAATAATGATAATTGATGATCATGCAGTGGTGGTGGAGACTTGGATTGGATTTGACTCCTCCTGAAGACTGGAGATAATCAGAAAGGAAGCTGTTTAGGTGGACTGCTTCTGTCGCCTGTAGTAGTCTCCTCCAGCAGTGATGATGTTCCTCACAGCACTGAGGAGCAGGGAGTCCACCTTGTTGTCCAGGTCGATCTCCTCAATGTAGTTCTTGACTGGGAAGATGCAGTTCATAGGAATCCCCAGGTCAGCCTGGAACTGCTCCAACTGATCCAAACACACACAAGGTCTCAGTTATTTAGCGTCAACGGTCCCACTGTCCACTTCCTGTCTAACAGGAAGTCAGTGCTGGTTTTCAGCAGTACCTTCAGCTTCACTGACTGGAGTCTGTAGACATTCTCCAGGTCCTCCTGGATCTCAGGACAAAGTTCATCAATTTTGGTCAGCAGGACCACCTGTGGGATACCTGTGGAGGTCAAGAAGGGTCAAAGGTCACACCCAGCAGAAGGTTCTCCAGGAAAGTTCCTGCCATGCTGCTGCTGGGGCTACTCTTCATTCTGAAACTGACTATGAGGCTCCGCCCTCAACAGGAAGCGACTCACCACGACTACTGGCTACCCTCCTGATGCCCTTAATCTTGCCCAGAGTTTTTTCCTTGACTATGGTCGGTCCTTTATCGGCAGGAACGACACAAACCAGCACGTGCACTTTGTCACTGAAGGTGGGAGACTTGTTGTAGAACTCATTGTCCTCTGACAGCTCACTGTCAGGGTTGAACTGGAGGGCAGAAGACAGAGTTCAGCAGGTGGAACCACACAGGAGAGTCAGGAGGTCTGCAGCTGCTCTACCTCATAGCCGTCCTTCACACGTCCATCCAGCACCAGCCTGACGTCCTCCACCAGAACCCCTTCATCCTCCTCCAGACCCATCATGTCATAGAAGACCAAGGGACAGTGGGAGACTTCATCTTTCAGGACCTGGTAGCCTGCAAACTGCACAGAGGGAGAGAGAGAAGTTGAACTCTGACTCAGTGGTTCCTCTGGGCCAGTTAGTCTGCTGATCCAGACTGAGATGAAGGAGAACCAGGTTAGGCAGCTTCCTTTGTCTGGCCACTAGAGGGCGAACATTCCATTCTAACTGCGTCACAGGCAGCTGAGCAGCTGCTCTCTCACTCTGTCCTGGATCTGATCACCTGCGGCCAGGCAGGTTCACATTTTCTCCAGATGCAGGAGGAACTATCAGTAATGCTGAGATGTTGGAAGATTGATGATGATCAGAACTGTTTTTACCTTCTTGGTGAAACCTCTCCCCATGATGCTGTCCACCAGGGCCATGTTGAACATCCTGCCCAGAAGGATACTTTGGATGCTGTTGACAAAACTGGACTTTCCCACTCCAGCTGGTCCATAAAGAAGAATCCTGATCTTCTGGCCTTCAACTGGATTCTTGTAGTTCTTGACGTACTGCAGAGGTTCCTCTGAGTTCCTGCTCAGAAGAAAACAGGCACAGCAAAACCTCACTTTGCACTTTAACTCTAAACCCCCAGAGTTTAAGACAAAACCAGGTGTGCTGACACTCACGTCCAGTTTATTTTCCTCCATGGTTTGCTGAGCACTGAAGACACGTCCACATGTTAGAGACAAAGTTCACAAGAAAGCAGCTTCAGGACAACATGTCAACAATGTCGTCTTCCTTCCAGTTCAGTTATCACCACAGCACCGAGCTCCAGATATGAAAGCACATTCACACAAAACTGGTCATGAAAACCTCAATGGAAGATGTTCCCTGGAAACTTACAGGGATCAGGTTTAGACTTCTTTAGTCCCATGGTGAAGGTCAACCTGTGTAACGTCCAGTTGAATGTCAGGAGTGAAGTTGAAAATATCGCCGGACGAGGCAGACTGAGTTTCAAGTTTGAGATACTGCAGTCAAACACTGAAAGGAATTACTGTCATTTCCATGTTTATCATGTTTTGATCACTATTGTCCACCAGTCAGACCTGTTTCACACCCCGTTCATTCATTGGTCATCACAGACAAAAGAAACATATTCGCTAGTAACATAACAAAGAACAAAGTTCAGTTGTCAGTCGGGATGTGACGATTAACGGTAAAGAAATGAAGAAAAAAAAAAGTTCAACGTTTTGTTAAGACATTTCAAATTTGAATTATCATTAAAAACTGTGTTCGATTACAGCGGTTTGAAAACTTACTGCTCAATCCTCAGAAAAGCAGCAGCGGTCCCCCAGACACAGGCGCGCATGCACAGGATACAATCTATAAAATCTTTGGTTGTAAACTTGGCGGAAGGAACGGGGCGAGGTGTTTTCGGGCGTATTTAGGCTGTTACAAGGACGCTGAGGAGAAACTGGTCGTCAATGAAGTAAACTGAAGTTTCAAGTGTTGCAGAACATTACTCCTGTAAAATTAGAACACATTATTGGTGCGATTAGCAAGTCGCGTCTGCAGGTCTCTGCACACGGCACACACAGCAGCAAAATATTTTCTTGTGTTTCGGTGCGGTCGCTGATATCAATTTATTGCCAAAGTTATAAACCCCGTCGTAGCTCCGGATGCCGGTGTTATGTCGAACTCTGTTAACCTGTCGATATGTGTTCCCCTCACTTTAACCTGCACCCAATCGTATCCCTCACTCCAGCCAGTGGTCCTTAAAGTTGCTTTACCTGACTGCATGTTTACCTGAACTCCAAACAGAATACAGCGTTCCGTGTTTAAAAAATAAAAAAATAAATAAATTGCTTGCTCTTTTGTGTTTTCAAAATAAAATTTGGTTAAATTATGTCAGTGTGCATTTTTTTTTTTAAAGAATCTTTAGCACATTTCAACAATAAAGTAATAATGATAATTGTGATAATTTTGATAACAATAACTGTGATGTAAAATGTTGACATTGTTACATCTCTGGCTTGCTGTTCTTTATCCTGGCACCAACATCTTCATAAGAAAAACATACCCAGGGAGGGAGTAGTATAACAATGCAACAAACAGACCCCAGACCTGGGTCTGTCTCCCTGTAGCTTCAGCAACAGGAGGAGGAACTGTACGGGTCCAGTGCATTGTGGATTGGTGAGCCAAGGCGGGGGTCTTGGCAGCCTTTACCCCTGGTTGTGGAAACTTGCTTCTGCGACTTGTAACATCACGGCTGTTGGCAGGTAGGGAGCTGGAGCTGGAGGAAGATGCGTGGAGAGGCAGAGGGAAGGTGTGGGCTTCTTGACAGCTCCACGGCTCACTGTCTCCGGGTTGGGGTTCTCATGGGTGAACTAAATGGTTGCATCCCTGCACCTCTGGGTTAGGGACTGGATCCTGACTGCTGTTAGTGCATATGCACCTAACGGCAGTTCAAAGTACCATCCTATTTTGGAGTGCCTGGGACGGACGCTGGATGGTCCTCCGACTGAGGACTCCATAGTCCTGATCGGGGACTTAAACACCCACATGGGCAGCATGACCTGGAGGGTTAAGATTGGGAGGAACAGCCTGAACCCAAGCAGTGTTCAATTATTGGACTTCTGTGCACGACAAAGTTTGTCCATCGCTAAAACCACCCCCCAGCAGGAGCCAGTACACCAGTGAACTTGAACTGCAACTGCCAAGGTTCAAGGTCTCGACTTCTGACTTGGCTTGAGTTATGATCATCACATCAGACCTTGGGTCGTATGTGCTGTATACTCAGGTGAAGAGAGTTGCAACGTCGTTAAGCTCTACAAAGGATATGGTCCAGCGGTGGAAGGAACACTTGGAGCGCTTCCTCAATCCTCGTGGTCTGATCAGAAAAGAGACCTTGGGTGCCAGGTTGAAAAGCATCTAATATCCAGGGCAGAGATGGTTGAGACAATTGAACATCTCCACAGAAGTGGAGACTCGGGATGGATAAACTGGAGGAAGAGCTGAGGATTTGAAACCGCTTTATTTTGTTTTAGCTGCAACTTGAAGCTCTGAAGGGACTTTTTTTTTAAAGAAGCTTGTCAGTCTATCAAATTGTGCATAGTTTTAAAGACATGATAATGAAGCTGTGAGCGCCAAACAGAAGATAGGAGGAGAGATAGTTAAACCACCAAAAATGGGACGAGCTTTGATGATCATCCTGCATTGGTGAAGATATAAAGGTGGAGAAAGACTTGGACGCCATCAGAAAATGATTTTCCTCTGAAAGAAATAACGAAAGGTAACGAGGGAGGCTGCTGGAGAAGCAGCAGTTTGCTCTTTAGACTAAAAGTCATTTAGGCCGACTGCTGTTCAACTTGCAGTGGTCTCCTCCAGCATTGATGATGTTCCTCAGAGCGCTGAGGACCAGCGAGTCCATCTGCTTGTCCATGTCGATCTCCTGGTGGTAGTTCTTCACCGGGAAGATGCAGTTCAAGGGAATCCCCACGTTGGCACTGAATTGTTCCATCTGATCCAAACACAGAGTCCAAGTTCAGAGTTGCTTGTACTAATAGCACTTCTCCACGAGTGCCTCCTCGGCTTGAGTCGACTCGGTACAGGTGTGCTTCCATTGCAATTGGATGCCATCTCAAATTGTCATAGCAAAGTGGGCCGAAACTCCCTAGGTATTTGTTATACCCTCCGTGTCCTACCATGGTTTCATTTTCTATTTTGTCAACAGTATTAACCAAAGTCTTCTGAGTCCTACTAACGTGTATTGTCAAAAGTCATCGTCAATAATTTGTACCTTGTTCTCAACCACTTATCCAAAGTCCGAGTAACGGGGCCACTGTCCAGAGAAGCCAAGACCACCCTGTCCTCAGCCACTTCCATTGGCTTTTCCGGGGTACCAAAAGGTGTTCCCAGGACAAACCAGTAGACATAGTCTCTCCAATATGTCCGGGGTCCCGGGGCCTCCATCTGGCTGCCACTCCAGTGTTGTAAAGATGTGTCAACTAGGATACCCAACAACATTCAGAGCCTTGAGGTAACCAGGATGAATTTCTTCCACTCCCTGGCTCTATGAGTCTGTGGATACAGACAGCGCAACAAATGTCAAAGGACTTTTGACCCGCCCTAATATGGTGACTCCACCCACACTGAAGTGGTACCCGTGGTACCCAGTTGCAATGGAAACACACCCCTAATAAGTCAAGCTGAGTCATGTGGGTACCGATGGAAAAGATCCATTACTGTAAACTGTCTCATTGTCCACTTATTCTCTAACAGGAAGTCAGTTGCTGTTTTCAGCAGTACCTTTTGCTTCATTGACTTCAGTCTGTAGACATTCCTCAGGTCCTCCTGGTTGTCTGGGCAAAGTCTGTCAATTCTGGTCAGGACAACCATCTGTGGGATACCTGCGGAGGTCAAGAGGGGTTAAAGGTCACACCCAGCAGAAGGTTCTCCAGGAACCTGCCATGCTGCTGCTAGAGCAACTCTTCATTCTGAAACTATTAGGCTCCGCCCTCAACAGGAAGTGACTCACCACGACTACTGGCTTCCTTCCTGATGTCCTGAATCTTGAGCAGAGTTTCTTGCTTTGCTATTTCTGGTCCTCTGTCGGCAGGAACGACACAAACCAGCACATTCACTTTGTCACTGGCGGTGGGAGACTTGTTGTAGAACTGTCTGTTGTCCTCTGACAGCTCACTGTCAGGGTTGAACTGGAGGACAGAAGACAGAGTTCAGCAGGTGGAACCACACAGGAGAGTCAGGAGGTCTGCAGCTGCTCTACCTCATAGCCGTCCTTCACACGTCCATCCAGCACCAGCCTGACGTCCTCCACCAGAACCCCTTCTGACCCCTCCAGACCCATTATGTCATAGAAGACCAAGGGACAGTCGGAGTCCTGGTCCTTCCGGAGCTGATAGCCTGCAAACTGTGCAAAAATGTTAACTACAGATTAGTTATCAAAACAAGCCTACAATTGTTTTTTCTGAAATACAAAGAAACAGAAATACATCCCCTCGACCCCAAGTGATACTGTGGCAATGCCCCTGTGCTCCAGACTGAGACAGAAAACTAGTTTAGGCAGCTTCCTTGGTCTGGCCACTAGAGGGCGAACACTCCATTCTAACTGCGTCACAGGCAGCTGAGCAGCTGCTCTCTCACTCTGTCCTGGATCTGATCACCTGCGGCCAGGCAGGTTCACATTTTCTCCAGATGCAGGAGGAACTATCGGTAATGTTGAGATGTTGGAAGATTGATGATGATCAGAACTGTTTTTACCTTCTTGGTGAAACTTATCCCCGTCATGTCGCTGTCCACCAGGGCCTGGTAGTACATCCTGCCCAGAAGGACACTTTGGATGCTGTTGACAAAACTGGACTTTCCAGCTCCAACTGGTCCATAAAGAAGAACCCTGATCTTCTGGCCTTCAACTGGAGACTTGTAGTTCTTGACGTACTGCAGAGGTTCCTTTGTGTTCCTGCTCAGAAGAAAAAACAACATCTCAGTTTGCATTTTAACTCTAAACCTCCCACAGCTCCTTAAAAAACACCAACCATCAACCGTGTGCAGACACTCACGTCCAGTTTATTTCCCTCCACGGTTTGCTGAGGACTGAAGACACGTCCACATGTTAGAGACAAAGTTCACAAGAAAGCAGCTTCAGAAGAACAGCAGCGGTTGAGTTGCAAAACCCTGAAGAGAGAAACCTCGAACTGGAGCGGAAGTCTTCGCTCTCGGCAAACTTGCAAACTTACGTGGCTCAGGTTTAGTCTTGTTCCCTCCCATGGTGAAGGTCCAGCTGGCCAAAGTCCAGTTTGTCTTCAGGAGCTGCGCTGAAAGCCTCTCCACAGAAGTTTAAGACTTGAGCCTCATCGCGGTCGCTCACTTCCTTCCTGTCAGCGGGGGGGGGGGGGGGGTCTAGCTTTCACTTTCATGCTTGCAACTGAGCTGCTGCGACCAAGCAATTTAGCCTGTGGATCATTCAGGTCCCTGTGAGTCTGAGTCGGTGTTCATCACGTCCTGACCACAGCGGCCTGTCCACCAGTCGAGCCTCCTGGATTCCCTCTGTGTTCATCAGTCACTGACAGAACCACCTGGGAACAACACTGCTGGACCCTTCCTGCTTCAACTGGAAAGAAAGTGGAGTGTTTTTGGGAAAACTGTCCCTGAAGGCCCCTCAAGATCCATGAAGCTCCCAGAAGATCCCTTCATGTCCCTGAAGGCCCCTGATTGGCTGCAGCTGATGCTGTTTCCAGTATGTTTGTAGTATGTGTGTGTGTGTGTGTGTGTGTGTGTGTGTGTGTGTGTCTGCCTCAGCGTTCTTTCCCTGCCGTCTCTCCTCCGGCATCGGCAGCTTTGATTGACAGCCGGCTGCCGGTCAGCCGGAGGGGGCGTGGCCACGGGCACCAGAGCGTGGCAGAGGATGATGGGAAAGCTGAGAGCATCATTAACTCCGTGTTCACTGCGGTCTACCCCCCCCCCCCCCAACCCAGACACACACACACACACACACACACACACCCTCCCCCGCTGCTGCTGCTGTCTCGGTGGTGTTGTCGTCGTTATGTTGATGCAGACACACAACCAGAGCAACGACAGACTCACACTGGCGTCTCGCTGCCCTTTAATCTCGACACAGATTTACAACAATTTGAAATGACAGAAGTCTTCTTTTGTCTGTTGGACTGATGTTACTCAAATAATAATAATAATAATGATAACAATAATAATAAAAATAACAATAATAAAAATAACAATAATAATAATAATGATAATAATAATAATAATAATAATAATAATAATAATAATCAGTTTTCTAACAATTCGCTTTTCATTGCAGCAAATAATCAAACTAAACCAGAATTCCACAGAAAAATGTTGCAAATCAGCAAATATTCAAATCCAGCAGCTGGCCCAGAAGGAATCAGAAGGAAAAGAAAAGAATTCAACGGCCGAGTAGGAGGAAAAGTGAGACGAGTGAATCGCTGAAGAGTTTCACTCTCGCTCGATTCCAAATCTCCTTTGGTGCAACGACATTCGATGTCGAATCTTTGGTCGACGATGACGAAGAGTTTTGAAAACCTCCACAATCAGATTCTTTTTCTGTCGGCATGGTTTTGATGCAGATTGTTTTTGATTCTTTTCTGCAGAGGAAGTCAGCAGAGGAAGTCAGCAGAGGAAGTCAGCGTGCAGCGAGACTCCCTGAAGATCTCCTGCTCAGGTCCTGCTCAGGTCCTGCTGTTCTGGCAGATCTCCTGCTTTCAACAGTGTCTCATTGTCCTCATGTTTCCCTGGGGCCCCAGCTCGGAGCTCCGCGCACAGACCACAGGGCCTCAGCTCGGAGCTGCTCCCACAGGCCCTCAGGATCAGACGTACTCCTGCAGAACGTAGCTGCCCTTGAGGTCTTTGGACCGGTGTTTGGAGGGAGACGCGTGGTCCTGGTCCCGGTCACAGCTACAGTCCTGGGCCCGGTCCCGATTCTGGACCCGGTCACAGACACAGTCCCGTTTCTGATCTCGATCCCGATCCCGATCCCGCACCCGGGCACAG
Source organism: Nelusetta ayraudi (assembly GCF_046127955.1). Lineage (NCBI taxonomy): Eukaryota > Metazoa > Chordata > Actinopteri > Tetraodontiformes > Monacanthidae > Nelusetta > Nelusetta ayraudi. The sequence goes on from NW_027466278.1 coordinate 170,591, forward strand.
TCACAGTCACAGTCCTTGTCCCTGTCCCGATCTCGATCCTGATCCCGGTCCCGACCTCGTTCACAGACACAGTCCTGATCCGTCTGCAACCGGACCGACTTGTTCCGTCGGTGTTTGGGCCGCTCCATCTGCAGCTCCTGTCCTGGTCCCTGGTGCTGGTAGGCGGGGACGGCATCCTGGCGGCCCGGGAAGCACCCGCCACCGCCGCCGCCCGGCAGCTCGGACCTGGGGCCCCCGCCGGGACAGGACATGCAGAAGATGACTCCCCCAGCCAGGAGGAAGCCGGCGGAGACGAAGGTGACGCACAGCGCCCCCCCCGGCTGGTACTTGCTGCTGGCCGGCAGGTCCGAGGCCAGGAAGGCGCCGACCACCTCGCTGGCGAACCAGGACGCCGGCGCCAGGCACAGCAGGCCGGCCAGGACGAAGCAGCCGCCCGCCGCCACCGCCGTGTGGCCCTTGGCCCGCCGCCCGCCCCCCCAGCGGGTGCACTTGAGGCCCAGGGCGGCCAGGCACAGGCCCAGCGCCGCCACCAGGCAGGACAGCACCATGGCGGCCCGGGTGGCCTGCAGGTGGGCCGGCAGCGACAGCGCCGAGGTCTTGGCGGCACAGCTGAAGACCCCCGAGCTGAACCACACGCAGTCCAGCCACAGGCCCTGCATCTGCTGCACCGGGCTCATGGAGCCCGACCAGGACTCGGCGCTGACGGCCCAGTTGGGCAGCAGCGTGGCCACGGCGCCGCCCAGCGCCCCCAGCAGGGCCAGGGCGAAGGCCAGGACCTGCAGGGCGGTGGAGAGCATGGTGGGCGAGCGAGAGGAGAAGAGAGAGAGTCCGCACTGAGCGCGCTCAGTGATGGCAGGTAAAACTGCAGCTGACGCGTCCTGGTCCTTGACACTCGGTGACGCCGCGTTGACAGCGGCGGCGGCGGTGATGGCGTCCACCACCCAGCCCCCCCCCCACAGGAAGTGCTGCGGCGGGGAGCTCGGCTGGACTGCTGGTGCAGAGGTGACGTTCTCTGGTTCCTCACCTGAAGGTCAGGACCACTGCAGCACCTGCAGCTGCTGCTGCTGCTGCTGCTGCTGCAGGTGCAGGTGCCGCAGCTCCAGTCGTGTCAGTAGTGACAGCAGGAGCCGCAGCCGCAGCTGCAGCAGCCGCAGCTGCAGCAGCAGCAGCAGCAGCAGCAGCAGCTCCTCCTCCAGCTCCTGCAGCAGTTTCAGGTTTTCCGTCCTCCGATTTTTTTTCCGCCTCTTGTCCGATGAAGCGGTCAGAGTTTCTTTTCTCCTATTGGCTGTTTAGCTCCGCCTCTCCGTTGAGTCAAATCTGGCCAATCGCGGCTAATTTCCCAAAACATTCACGCCGGCTCGCCGCTCGCCGCCGCCGACCCGTCCCGTCCTGTGGCGGCTGCTCCGGGCGATAACAATCCTCATCTGCCGCATCCGTGAATCAAGGTGCCGCTGACGGCGGCGACTGGCCACTGGCAGGCGGAGATAAGTGTCCAGGCTCCGCCCACCTCGCCGTGACGGGACCCAGAGTAGACCTGTCATTACCATAATCCTCCCATAGGCTCTTATCAGCCGCACACACACACACACACACACACACACACACACACACACACTAACATCTCGTGAGCCTGAGAACCTCCTGAACCATCAACACACCTCCAGCCGGCCGTCGGCCAATAGGACGAGAGCAGAGAGCAGCATTCCCACCACACATGCACACACACAACACTGCAGCCCGCCACTGGGGCAGGTCCGGACAAGACACACACACACACACACACACACGTTTGTTGTGTCAACTGTTGTGAAATTATTTTTCTGCTGCTTTTGTGTAGTTTTGTGTAGTTTGTGTATTTTTTTTTTGCATCCATTTTTCTTCTCTTGTGATTTGAAACGACTTTTGGGACTCATCAGCGTCACTCGTCAGGACGTCCTTGAACGCACCACTAGTTTTCCCATTAGAAGCTGCCCACCGTATGATGACTTCCATTATCACGCTGGAAGCTGCTGCTGCTCTGTGATGGATGTTTCCCCGCCGTCGGCTCGGGGGGATTTTTTTTTTTTTTTTTTTGGTTTTGTTTTTCACAAAACAGAGGGAAAATTATCCCGAAATGTTTGTTTCTGTTTTGTTTTTTTTTAATCCCCAGGCTCAGAGGTTCTGACTGCAGGCTGCTGCCAGCTGAAACCTGCAGCAACGCCCCCTTCCATTCTCTTGGGAATTTCTGTGGGGTTTTGTATCTTTTTTTTTGGATGAATTTCTGAAGTTGAGTTAAATTCTTGTCGGAATTTTCCATCCAAATGAAATGTTAGGAATTGTCGTCATCTAAGCGTGTCTGTCGTCATGGGGCCGGACCTCTGGAGAATTCATCAGGGGGAAATTAATCAAAGTGCTTTTCTTCTCATTGTGAAGGGTTAAACGACAGCTGCCCCCCCCCCGGCCCCTCCCTCTCCCCCTCCCCCAGCCAATCAGCTGCGCACACAGAAAGAACACCAATACAAATGGTCCTTTATCTCCCTCCACAGACGCGTGCGCGCGCACACACACACACACACACACACACACACACACACACACACACACACACACACACACACACACAACTGAACTCACCGGCTGACGAGGTGACGATGCGTTCGCTGTCCTTCCCGTCGCTGACTGATTGTGGCTGTCGATGCTTTTTGACGGCTGACAGTCAACAGCGGGCTAACGACCAGGGGACCAGAGGGACTCAGAGCGGAAACGCTGCGTTTTTCACTAAGACTCCTTTAATTAGAGGGAGGCGGCGTCACATCAGAGGATAAATCAGCACAATTGAAAAAAATAGAAATAAAAAGCACAAACGACCCGGGAGCCGATCGGCCAATCAGATCAGAGACAAGAGAAGGGAACCAGGAAGTGCCCGACGTTTACAATCGCTGGGAGAATGATCGCTAACAAAGTCACAACCGGAGGAAAGAGGAAAAAAAGCTTCTTTTTTTTTTTTTTTTTTACACAAAAAAATTAAATAAAAAATATCTAAATAAATAAAAAAATAAAAATAAAATAAAATCAGGAAATAAAGTCTGTGAAACACCACAACAGGAAGTTCCCGCCTCGCGTCACTTCCTCTGCGGCTAGCGCACCAGTGTGTTAGCCCGCGGTGGCGCGGGGCGCCCCCTGCTGGTGGTGCTGCTGTGGTAGAAACAGTCCTCGCTGACGATGGACGCCAGGCTGTGCACGCTGAAGTCTCTGTCCAGCAGGTGGGCGGGGCTCCACCCCCGGCCCCCCTCCCCTTCCTCCCCCGCCGGCCCCGCCCCCTCCTCCTCTGTGAAGCGCAGCCTCTGCAGCTGCGCCTCCAGCTGGCCAGTCAGAGAGCAGAGGCGTGTCCTGGGTGGCGAGGGGGCGTGGCCGGGCAGCAGAGGCTCCGAGCAGGTCAGGCGGCGCCCAAGCCCCTCCCCCTCCTCCTCCCGCCGCCTCCGCCTCCTCCTCCAGGTGGCGCTGTCCTTCCTCAGGGAGTCGCTGCGGAGGCAGCAGAGGGCTCGCAGCACCGCCGCCTTCGACTCGGAGCAGCTGGAGGACACAGAGGTCAGAGGTCAGAGGAGGTGGAGGAGGCGAGTGGAGGTGAAGGTACATGGAGTTTGGTGGGGTCATTGTGTGTGTGTGTGTGTGTGTGTGGGGGGGGGGGTGTCTACCTGCTGCGCAGTGAGAAGATGGTCTGAGGTCGACCCTCAGCCTCCGAGCGGCAGTGGAGCAGCTCCCACACACACGGGTCCTCGGAGCCTGGACACACACACACACACACACACACACACACGGGGTCACGGCCTGCAGCACGGCGCCCCCTGCTGGCTGTCTGCTGTGCCTGGTCACCCACCTGTGCTGGCTCGCACCTGCAGGTCTGCACCTGGGATCAACCAGCGGAACCTGAAGGGGTCCTGATCAGCTGAGCGAGAGCCCGACTGCAGACAGAAAACAGCGGGTTAACTGGGCGACCAGTGGGCACAACACAACACAACACAACAGCAGCAGACTCACCGTCCACTTCCTCATCCTGCTGCTGTCCTGCAGAACCAGAACCACAGCTTGCTTGAACACTGGGGGGCGACACATCAACCTCAGCAGGTTTACACACCACTGCTTGCATGTGTGTGTGTGTGTGTGTGTGTGTGTGTGTGTGTGTGTGCCCACCAAACAGGGTGAGCTCTGGCGCCCTCCTCAGGCGGCCCAGGCAGGGCAGGGGGTTGGTCCACAGGGCCGAGGTCTGGACCAGGAACTGGCCCATGGAGATGTGGGCCGGCCGGCCCCAGGTTCCACTCTGCTCGGCCGCCAGCTGCTCAAACACCGAGCCGTAGTCCTCGTAGATCTTCTGCATCTCGTTGATGTGGCTGGCCACCTTCTCCATGGCCCGCAGCGCCTCTGTGTGGACAGCAGGAGGAACTGCAGGTCAGCACAGCATGGAGGAGGGTGGAGGTGATGGAGGTGATGGAGATGATAGAGGGGGTGGAGGTGATGGAGGTGATGGAGATGATGGAGGGGGTGGAGGAGAGTAGAGGTGATGGAGGGGGTGGAGGAGAGTAGAGGTGATGGAGATGATGGAGATGATGGAGGGGGTGGAGGTGATGGAGGTGATGGAGATGATGGAGGGGGTGGAGGAGAGTGGAGGTGATGGAGGGGGTGGAGGAGAGTGGAGGTGATGGAGATGATGGAGGAAGGTGGAGGTGATGGATGAGGGTGGAGGTGATGGAGGTGATGGATGAGGGTGGAGGTGATGGAGGAAGGTGGAGGTGATGGAGATGATGGAAGAAGGTGGAGGTGATGGAGATGATGGAGGAAGGTGGAGGTGGGTGGAGGTGATGGAGATGCATGGTGTGTCACCTGTCAGCTGGGTGTGTTCAGGGCTCCGAGGCTGCGTCAGACACACCAGCTCCCTCAGCAGCAGCGGGTACCTCAAGACCCTCTGGACGGGTTTGATCAGGTAGGACTCCAGCGACGACGAGTGCTGATTGGTCGGGTTCCTGGCCACCAGGAAGTGCTTGAAGGCCGCGTCCGTCTTTGCTGGAAGAGCGGCAGGACATTTTCTGTCAGTTTTTCTCTGAACACCCAGCAGAGGGCGAGCAGGGGTCAGAGGTCAGGGGTCGTCACCTCTCTCCAGGACCTTCTGCACCTTGATGTGGTTGACGCAGAAGCCGCTGTAGTGCTTGAAGTGGTCGGCGTAGTCCAGGAAGGAGCCTCCCAGAGAGCAGAGCAGCGCCTGGCAGCAGGGAGAGAGACGGGTTAGCCTGGTGGTGGGCGGAGTCAGCGGCGTGGGCGGAGCCAAAGGTGTGTGGCCTGCAGACACCTGCAGCTGTCCAGGTGTCTCCAGGCTGCCCAGGTCGGGGCAGGAGGCCACCCGCTCCTCCAGCGTCCGGAGGAAGACCTTCTGGAAGTCCAGCATCTCGGGCAGGCTGCCGAACAGCGCCTCCACCTGGTGGCGGAGAGAGACACGGTCAGACAGACGCCTGCGGGTGGCGCTGTGGCGGGACGGTGGGCGGTGGGCGTCACCTCCTCCGAGCTGAGGATGTTCTCCTGCTGCAGTGGCACCAGGTAGACGTCCAGCAGACGCACCAGGTCCTGCAGAGGGAAGCAGTTCCATCAGTCAACCAGCAGGGGGCAGCAGTTACTGCTGCTGCTGCTCTTCCAACAGTGGAAACTCATGCAGAAATCTGAACTGAGGGTGGCAGTAGAGGACCAGGCAGCAGATCTTCTCCTCCATCCAGCAGCGGAGAAGACCTGCTGCTGTCGGCCAATCACAGCGCAGCAGCAGCAGCAGCAGCAGCAGCAGCTCCACCCACCTGGACGTAGCTCTGCTCCGTCTCCACCAGCTCCTGGATGACTTTACGCAGCCGCTGGCACGTGGTCAGGTGGGCGGGGCTGGGCGGGGGAAGCCCCGCCTCCTTGACGTACGGGTTCCTGGGCAGGTCGGCCGCTGCCGCTCGGCCTTCTGGGAAAGTTTGGTAGAGCGGGAAGACCTGGGCCACGGGCTGAGGAAGCAACGAGGAAGAGAAGGGTTGGTTTTTAGGAGGTCGCAGCTCCCCCCCCCCCCCCCCCCCACACACACACACACACGCGCCTGTTTACCAGCAGGGCGGCGCCATCTTCAGGCCGCCGGCAGCTCAGACAGCAGCTGACCTCCTTCAGCTCCTCCTCTCCGCCACCAGGAGGCCCCTCCCCTGCCTGCTGCTCCTCCTCCTCCAGTGGGAGCACCCAGCACAGCGCCCCCATGCTGACAGAGCGTGAAGAGCGCTGGGCAGGGGTCAGAGGTCGTCTCTGAGGGCTGCCCCTGCCGCCACAGGAGGAGGAGGAGGAGGAGGAAGAGCAGGAGGTGGGGGAGGTCCAGGACCAGGAGGAGGAGGCAGAGGAGGAGGTCCAGGACCAGGAGGAGGAGGTCCAGGACCAGGAGGAGGTCAGGAACATGGAGCTCCCGACGACATTTCACCCACCACACACACAAACACACACACACACACGCAGTGCTGAGGCTCAAAGCCTGGATTAGCAGCCTGATCGCCGGTCATGTGACCCACAAGGTGTCAGAGCTGCAGGGGGCCCAGAGGATTGTAGGAAAGCGAGTTTGTGTGCACAGCCAAACCAGTCAGTTTACAGTCAGACAGACAATATGAAACCCAGCAAACACCTGAACACACAACACAACCACAACACAACCACACACTTCTGTTCAAGCCCCACCGGCACTTTGATATGAAGAATCATTTAAATTTCAAATCATTTTGATTAAGTCTATTTTTTGTTTTGATTTTGAAAAAAATCTTCTATATGTATATATATATATATGTATATATATATATATACATATATATATTAGCAGATATATTATATACAGTATGATTTGTTGCGTCGGTCACATTATATTTCAAAACGGTTAAAAACGTGTTCATTTAATTTCAATTCTTAACCTGTCTGCTGCTTCCGCCTAGTGGACAGAGACGGTATTGCAGGTGGGCCAACAAGTCAACAATTTGGAAAATATTACAATTTATTTTTACAAGCAATTATATATATATATAAATATATATATATATTTTTTAAATATGTGTATATGTACATATAATTCATTTATATTTATTTAAATAAATATATTTATGTGTGTGTTTTAATTGTGTGAACGTCATGAGTTTAAAAAGTGTCCCTCAGTTATCAGGAAGTGCAGTTGTTAGCCTGTTAGCATGTTAGCCTGGACCACATGATGTTGAATCAATGAAATTCAGCATCAGCGTTTCAGTGTTTACTTCATGTGTGTGAAACTTTTGTTCTGCGCATGACAGTTTCATCTTCACGAGAACCACGATCTCTGTCCATCCATCAATCAATCAATCAATCAATCAATCAATCAATCCATCCATCTGATTCTCTATCGCTCTTTACAGCGACTCTCACCTGTTGCTTCCGCACGTCGATGGAACGTTTGGCGGCGCCGGAACTTTCCAGATAGGGGGAGGAGCCTGAGGAGAGAGCGAGAGAGAGAGAGAGAGAGAGAGAGAGAGAGAGAGAGCAAGCGACGTCAGCATCTGCTCCACTTCCTGTCCTGTCGTCCCCTGCAGGTGATCTACGGAACTGACTCGGTCTTCTACAGCGGGAGCTCCCCCTGCGGGCTGATGAGAGACTGCAGCCAAACAACAGGTGGGGGCGCCGTTTCTCACCAAAGTCTCCGGTGGCGTCCGGCCGAGACACTTGAAGCGAGAAGATGTGGAAAAGAGGCGGCTGCTGCTCAGAAGAAGAAGAAGGAGAAGAAGAAGGAGAAGAAGAAGAAGAAGAAGAAGAAGAAGAAGAAATAAGAAATACAGATCAAGGTAATAATACGTATGCGTACGTACGACTGGCAATAAGTCAGGCAGGTCAGTCAACACACCTGCACATCAGCAGGAGGACCAGCAGGGGGCGCCTCCTCCCTGTCACTGGACACACTGTGGAGGTCCTGTCAAGGGGAGAGCAGCAGTCAGAGGAGGAGGAGGAGGAGCTGGAGGAGCGCAGGTCACATGATGAGGATAAGGATGGGAGGCGGAGGGGGAGGGGGGAGGAGTCTGGCAGGGGGGAGGGGCTGCAGCTTCTTTTTTGTCTATTCACACAGGAATCAAGGCAGAAGCACAAAGGAATTCTGGGAGAATAAAGGAGCAGCCCTGCCGCTGGCTCCTCCACACACACACACACACACACACACACACACACACACACACACACACAGCCCAGAGCCAAGGGGCCCCCTGCTGGTGGTCAGCAGAGAGAGGCGCAGCTTCTCTTGTCTTCTTCTTCTGTGGTTCTCTATTACCACCTGAGTGGGGCGGGGCCTAGCAGCTCTAACTCTGACTTCCTGTGAGGTCACCTGCGACAGGGCGTGTCTCTGGGCAGAGTGGGCGTGGCCTCTCACCTGAGACGTGGCACACCTGCTCCGTCTGTCCAGCGTCCTCAGCGACGACGGCAGGCTCCTCCCCCTCAGACCACCCAGAGGCCTCGGCGGCGGAGGCCCCGCCTCCTCCCGACTGCACACCTGAGGACAGGAGACGGGTGAGGAGGAGGCGGAGGAGGAGGAGGAAGAGGAGGAGGAGGAGGAGGAGGAGGAGGAGGAGGAGGAGGAGGAAGAGGAGCGTCTCACCAGGGCGTGGAAGGAGGAGACGGAGAAGACCCCCAGACGTCCCAGCATGCTCTTGGAGGGCCGGCTGGCGGCGGCCAGCAGGCTCTTGGGGTTGGGGAGCTCGCCGCCCTGCAGGCTGGACTGGTAACAGCGCAGCTGGAAGAGCTGCAGGTGGAGCTGCTCCAGGTTCTGCTCCCACTGCTGGATCTGGACAGCAGGGAGGTCACAGGAGGTCACGGCACCGGGCCAGCAGGGGGCGCCCCTCCCTCCGTCACCTCCCCACCCACCTGGCTCTGCACCGCCCTCCGGCTGCCGGGCTCCCTGATGACGGACAGCTGCAGCTCGGCCATCTTCCTCATGCGGCCGTCGGCGTCGATCCGCTGCAGCAGCGAGCGGCTGCGGCGCCGCAGCAGGCGCAGCGTGTCGGCCGCACCCTGGCGCCTGGCCAGCAGGGCGGCGCTGGCCGAGTGCAGAGCCGTCACCCAGTTCTCCAGGTCGCTCTGGTTGGTGGCCTGGAAGGGGGCGGGACCACGCATGTATTATTATCAGAACTGGGTACCAGACTGGCTGCAAAGAGATTATCTCCCCCCCCCTGTGGCCACTGGTGGAACTGCAGCTGAAAAGCATTGTTTCCCTATCAGACTGCAATACAAAACTGACCTTTGACCTCAAATGCGGTCCATAAAAAACTGATGTGTAGCATCACACGTGTGTCATAGAGGCATGATGGGAAGTGTAAATAATATAATAATATAAATATAAAATACTATAATGTAAAATGATACAACTGCATTGAAATGAATGGGCCGCTGTGTTGGACCCCAGGGGGCGTTCTACTGGCTGTGTGTCAAACAGGAAGTGGGCGGGGCACCTGGAACAGGTAGACGTCGCCGTGGGCGTTGCTGAGGCAGAAGACGTGCTCCCTGCGCGGGTGCTCGGGGACGGCCTGGACGATCCCGCCGTCGGCCAGCAGGGTAAAGCATGGAGTCGACTCCTCCTCCTCCTCCTCCTCCCCCTGCTCCTCCTCCGCCTCCTGCTCCTGCTGCTGCTCGCCGCTCGCCGTCCCCCTACTGGACATCTGGTAGAACAGCAGCGTGCAACCTGAGGCGACACGGCCGGCTCTTACTCTGACTGTTTGGTGGGAGTGGGGGGCAGGTGGGCGGAGCCTGATGGGGTTGGGTGGGGTCGGGGGGGGGCGTACCTCTCAGCGTGACCCAGAAGCTCCTCCACCTGCGGCGGCTCACCAGCTGCAGCTTCCTGTCGGGGCTCAGCGTCAGCAGCGGCTTGAAGGAGAGTCGACCGGCCCGCCGCACCAGGAGGTCCTGCTGCTCTCTGCCTCCTCCCACCTCCTGCTCCTCCTCCTCCTCCTCTGTGTCTGTCTCCTCCTCGTCCTCTTCCTCGTCCTCTGGCTCCTCCTCTGGCTCTGGTCTGCCCGTCTGCAGCTCCTGCATGAAGCTGGCGTAGACGTTCAGCCGCTGGAGGTCGGTGCTGGGGTGGAGGCTCCTGGTGGAGCCACAGAGGCCTGCCGGAACCTGGACCTGGGCTTGGTCCTGGTTCAGGGTGTGGAGAGGGTTGGAGGTCCACAGAGCGCCGCAGTCGGCGAGCTCCAAGTCGCTGCCGTACGGCGCCTGAGGAGGAAAACTGCTCTGTGACCTCGAGTCATCGTGCAATTCATTCTCTGGCCACCAGAGGGAGCCATCTATCACTATAAATACACTGGGAAGAAATGTATTTGCTCCAATAAGCAGAAACGAGATTCCAAAATCAAAAATTCTGTGACTTCCTGCCGCGTCCACTGGGTGGCGCCGCTGCCTCACCTGGACCCGCCTCTTCTTCCTGCTCAGACTTCCTGTCCAGTCGCCCAGCTGCCTGATGCGGCTCTTCAGGAAGTCCTTCCGGCCACTGCCACAAGGGGTGCCGCTGGTGGTGAGTGTGTGGGCGGGGTGGAGGCTTGACCACGCCCCCTCCGCTGGCTCCGCCCCCTCTGCCCGCAGGATTAGCGAGTCGCCCAGGCCGCTGTCCTCTGTGCGGGCGGAGGAGGAGCAGGAGGCGTGGCCTGCGGCGCCCCTTGCTGGTGGGGAGGAGGTGTGAGTGGAGAAGTGGGCGGAGCAATCATCGGTGTCGAGGAAGACATCGTCGTCGCCGCCGCCCCACGGCGGGTCGCACCAGTATGACTCCACCCCCTGGCTGCAGGCACCGCCCTCCTCCTGGTGGCCCCGCCCCCCGAGGCTCTCAAAGCCACAGGAGGGGGCGTGGTGGCGGCGGTGGGCGTGGCTCCGCCCCCTGCTCCTCCACCAGCTGCGGGCTGACGCTGGCTCCGCCCCCCTGCTCCTCCTGGGGGCGGAGCCCGCGGTGGGTGTGAAGCTGCTGTCGCCGTTGCCCATCCTTCACCTGAAACTGGGCGGAGCAAGATGACATCATCAGTGTGGGGCTGTGGGGCGGGGGGTCACATCGTGCACAGGCACGGCTGCTTTTCTCCACGACCCACAATGCACTTGGGCCTGGCCGACTGGGGGGCGTGTCTGAAAGGGACCAAGCAATGAAAACTGCAAGTGACAGATCCGCCCCGTCTGATTGGCCCGGCCAACCAGGAGGGGGCGGGGCCTGAAGAACAGTCTGCGTTCCTCAATCCCCGCCCCCTCCTAAGTGGTCAGCCAATCAAAAGTAGGCAGAACACATGCAGGTCTGTGGTTGGTGGAAACAGGAAGTGACATCATCCTCCCTCCCTCCCTCCTCCATTCACCATTTATCTTGGAACCGGAAGTGAAGCGCAGCTACTTCCTGTGGGAGTTTCCCAGAGTTGTTGTTGTTGGTCAGAAGTGGGCGGAGTCTTACCGTGTGGTGGCTGCTGCAGCTGCTGCAGCTCCGTGTCTCTCCGTGGTCTCGCTGCTGTGGACTGGAGCTGCTCTCTCTCCAACAGCTGCTTCCTCCCTCGCTCTCTCCCTGCCTCTCAGTGTCGCTCGCCCATCTCTGGTCTGGGAAACACAGAGGGGAGGGGCTTCCGCACACAGACTTTCTTTGTAAACCCCTCCCTCCCTCCTCCTCCTCCTCCTCCTGTTGCTAATTCTCCTCTGGTTCTCCACCTGGTCCTCCTCCTGATCCTCTTCCTGGTCCTCCTCCTGATCCTCCTTCTTGTTCTCCTCCTGCTCCTCCTGCTGCTAATTCTGCTCTGGTTCTCCACCTAGTCCTACTCCTAGTCCTCCTCCTAGTCCTCTTCCTGGTCCTCCTCCTGCTCCCCCTGCTGCTCCACCTCCACTGGTACTCCTCCCGGTTCTCCTCTGCTTCTTAGTTCTCCTCCGAGTCCTCCTCCTTGTCCCTTTACTGGTTCTCCTACTGGACCTCCTGCCCCTCCTCCTGGACCTCCTGGTCCTAGTAACGTCTGTCCAGTTCAGTTTTGGATCATCAGCTTTCAGTGTTGTGTGTCTGTGCTCTGAGATCATCACTGGCAGGAAGCTCTGAGCTTCTCTCAGACACAGAGTCACGCTGACGACGCGTCGCTTCCAAGAAGTCTTTTTAGATTCTCAACATTCAAAAACTTTTATTTTTTCAACTTAAAACTGACTCATGAAACCTGTAGAACATCAGCGTGAAGCTGAGGAGCCTCCACGGCCCGGTGACCCCAGCTACCCCCCCTCAACACACACACACACACACACACACACACACACACACACCCTGAATGAAGAAAATAATCCAACTTCCTCCTTTGTCTGCTGCTCTCATGGACCATCTGCCGACTCGTGGACGGCCGCCACCCGGGCCCCTCCCACTCCACATCAACAAAGACCCCCCCCCCCCCACCTCAACAAACACACACACACTTGACCCCCCCCCTCCCCCAGAGCCCAGGGCGCGAGGCCGACGGCATATTGAAGGAATTCACGGTGAATGAATGTGGAGAAGAATGGGAGGCCAGTGGAGCGATGCCACCTGTTCCCCACCAGAAGATCCACTGCAGATCCACTGCAGATCCACTGAAGATCCACAGATTAGACTTCATCATCTCAGAGGGACGAGCAGCAAAAGTTTCTCATTTCACAAGTTTTCAACAAGAGGAAGAAGAAGAAGGCTCAGAATCTTCTCTCCTCTCCTCAGAGCTTCACCATCTCCCACCTGCTAACAGCTAACCACTGCTAGGCTACTGCTGCTAATGCTAATTAATGAGGGGTAAAAGATGAACTAAACCAAAACAAAGATCAGGATTCTCCTGCTGCTCCTCCCGTTGCTCCTCCTGCTGCTCCTCCCGCTGCTGCTCCTGGCTGTAACCAAGCCCTGTCTTTTTCTGGAGGCCCAGGGAGGAAACAGGAAGTGCAGGTCGGCAGGAAATGACAGGGAGCTTTGACAAACAGGAAGCTCTGCCTGATACGGCGATGATGATTCCACAGTTGGTCCAGAAGTCACTTCATGGTGGAACTTCAGGAGTCTTCAGGACTTTGTTGACGTTGACGGTCAGAGGGGGAGGGAGGTGCTGCTGCCCCCCCGCCCCTTCCCAACCCTCCCCCTCACTCTCCTTGAAAAAACACAGACGGCAGCTCCAATGAGGGGCGGGGCCTGTTTCCGGCCCGGTCTGACTGGGGTCCTTGTCCTGGTCTGGGTGTCGGCCTTGGTGAGGCCACTGCAGCTGCTTCCTGCTCTGGAGGAACTCAGAGCTCCAGCAGCAGCAGCAGCAGCAGCAGCAGCAGCAGCAGTAGCAGCAGCAGCAGTAGCAGCAGGAGGAGAAGGAGGAGAAGGAGGAGAAGAAGAAGAAGGGCTTACTCAGCTCCTTCAGACTCCTCCCAGTTCCTGATGAAGACCACAGAAGTTTTCTCATCCACACAACTTGTGGACAGCAGCAGCCAATCAGAGCGCAGGCCTCCTCCTCGGCCATGGCAGGTGTCATCCAGTTGCAAGAGGACCAACTGGTCCCCCTGGTGGTCAACAGAGTGTAGACCCTCAGAGTGACAGAAGATCTGACTGATGATGTATCTTCATGCTGCTTATCCTGAAGGAGAGCAGAACCAGCCTCAGGACCAGGACCAGGACCATCTGAAGAACCATCTCAAGTCCTCTCACTGCCTCTGAACAAGCTGATCTCAACTTAGCTGGGCTGGTCTGAGGAGCAGGACTTGGCCATTAGGACCACTAGGGGCCATTGGGGTCCAGCAGCGCCACCAGAGCCACTGTGGGAGGTTAGCAGGGGCCACTTGGGGTCACCAAGGACCACCAGGGGCCACAAGAGACCACCAAGGACCACCAGGGACCGCCAAAGGACTACCAGGGACCACCAAGGGCCAACAGAGCCACAGGGGCTGCCGAGGACCACCAGGGTCCACTGGGGTCACCAGGGTCACAGCCAGTAGCAGCGGTGGCGGCGGCTCGGCCTCAGAGGAATGTGAAAGTTTTTACTGCAAACTCAGTGAGGTGAGAGAGACGAGTGCATCAGAGGGGCGACCGACGGTGCTGATTGGCCGGGGCAGCGTGGTGGAAATGATGCTGATTGGCTGCAGCAGACCGGGAGGCTGAGAAAACACCTGGCTGCAGCAACAGCAACAGCCCCGGGCTCTGCGGCCTGCAGCACGCGATCCTACCGAGGCCCCTACTGAGCGCGCTCACTGGCGCCTCCCGGCTGCAGCGCCGGTGTCCTGTTACCTCGCGGCAGCGGAAAAAGTGGCGGCGAGGAGCAGGAACGCCGACAGCACGCCGCCGCCGCCGCCGCTGCACAGATCATGGAAAGAAAAACTCCACAAGTCTGAGAGGCAAAGAGCCGACACACACACACACACACACACACACACACACACACACACACACACACTGCATGACTCATGCTGGTTGTATGTTTGTGGACGAGCAGGGTAGAGCGAGGGGCTTTAGAGAGAGAGAGAGAGAGAGGCTAATTGACAACAGTTGCAAGGAAACACGTGCACACACACACACACACACACACACACACACACACACACACACACACACACACGTGTAACGACGACAATGATGTTGTTTGTTTCTCCGGGATGAAAAGTTGTGTTTGTGAGTCACACATGACTCCAAGTGCTGCAGGCTGTAAAAAAAATAAAATAAAATAAGAGGTTCGGGAGGGCGGAGTCACAGTCAGGCCCCGCCCACAACTGTCCAAATAGCAGACAGGAAGTGAGGCATTTCAAAGTGGTGGTGAAAACAGAGGCACTTTGCCTGAGTGCGTGCACACACACACACACACACACACACACAGCTCAGGAGTCCAGACAGAGAGGGGAGGGGCCAGCAGACCCTCCCCTCCCCCGAAGATCTTCAGTGACACTGGACCTCTGCCTCCACCTGCAGACCCCTGATGGTACTACATCTTCAGTGTGTGTGTGTGTGTGTGTGTGTGTGTGTGTGTGTGTGTGCTGTACCTGCTGCACCAGATGCCAGTTGGTGAGTTAGCAGCCAGTTTTGGTTCTGGTCGTGTGGAGCTCTGAGGACTCACCTGGACCTCTTCCACCAGCTCCAGATACTGACCTGCCAGTGGAGGCGACCTTCCAAGTCCCCAAGTCCAAGGGTGAATTCCACTTCCTCCCTCAACCCTCAATCTCAAACATGCGCGCTCCCGCGAGGTGCAAGTGCTGTCCCGATTCTAAGAAGGTCCAGTTGAGGGACGAGTTTCAGGGCTGTATCGCCCTCAATATTGAGATTCTCCGGCACCGCCCTTGGCAGTAAGGGCTACCCAGAAGGCATTGCGTATTTTCGCCAAGACGTCTTCGAAAAACGATGGCGATGTAAAAGCGAGCTACAAATGGAAGTATTTTCTTAGTTAATAAAGATATAAATATAACCAAACCATTTTATTGTCTTAGTTCAAGACTTTTTTATGGATTATTGACATCGTTGTTGCGTAACATTTTTTTTTTTTACCTTACGAGGTTTGTCAACCGGACCGGCGGTCCCGGCTTCACGTTACTTGTGTACATCGTTGTGTAGCGACAGAGGACTTCTTCCTTTTTCGCCGTCTTTTTCTTTTTCTTCTTCGTCGTCGTCGTCTTCTTGACTGACTGGACGTAGCGTTGGCGTAAGGCCGCCCCCCACAGTCTGAAGACGTAACTGCACTTAAGGGGTGTCCCATTTCTAAGCCCTTACACTGATTTTTGAGGGTCAAGATTGAGGGTTAAGGGCGAGGGTTGAGATTGAGGAATTGGAATTGGCCCCAAGTCAACCAGGCAGTTTTGGGAAAGTTCACCGTCTACCTGAACTGGTTCAAAGTTCACTTCACACATTTTAAAAAGAACTCTGTTCAGTTCATCGTTCATTATTCCACATTTAGAGCTACAGTTCAAGGTTCCCAAAAATGAACTCATTTACTTCTTTGTTTCTCCATCACTTTGCTGCCAGCTGTTCTTGGTCAACATTATTGACAGAGCCCATACAGAACCACAGACAGCAATTATTGTATCTGTTTTAACACTGAAAGTGTGTCAGATTAATCTTCATATCTACTTTTAATCCTAATCCTACCAGGTTTACAGCAGCACTGAGAGGACAGCCCTCAGTCTTTAGACTCTATGATGACTGTAAAAACAGGACTGTGGTCCTGAAGGTGCAAATGTTCCTCATTGCTATACTTTTCCAAACCTACCTGGAAACAATTCACATTTGATTCCATTTCACTCAAACTAAAAAGGAACCTAAAGAATTACTGGAAACATATCCCAGCCCAGGCATTCAAATATAAAGGCCACGGTTCTAAATAGCAGGAGGCTATACTGTTAGCAACCAAGTCCAGAAGATGTGCTGGTGTAACACGCAACACAATCTGAGGTAGGAAGAAGGCTGTGTTAGGAAGCCAAGGTTGGACCTCACAGTACAATATTCAAAGTGCTAAACTGTGAACATTCATCTTTTTCCAGTCAGCTGCATCACCGTCTAGGTCGGTTCTGACTTTTCCAACGTTCTATGAAATGGTCATGTGGATCTGAGCATTCCGAGCTTCTAGTGCTGCCTTCCTGGTCCACGTGTACTAGGATGTTGTTGTGGGGAGCAGAGCATGAGCATTAGCATTTGCCCGACCTTCCATTAGTCCAACTAATTGCACCTTGGTCTGACCTCTCCAAACTGTAACCCCAACTGTAATAGGAGATTGGACCAATGGGCAGTTCCCGTTGTTGTGACTTCTGGTAGTGACGTATTTGTTGGAGCGACAGACAGGCAGCTTGCGGTTGCCAGATTGGGTGGTTTTCTGCCAAATATTAAAGACTGTTTACGGTGTGTTTTAGTTGGGGTTTCACCTGGAAGACTCTGGACATCCGGCACACTCGTGGACGGAGTTTACAACACCGCTCACAAACGGCAGAATGAGCGCGTTCAACAACAATGCATTCAAATGCAAATAAAGAACGGTCTGTTTGCGTTCGCCCAAAATATACGAACGAATTCACGAACAATCGTGAATTGAACGCGTTCGGACACAACCAAGACCCTCGCCTTGGCCCACCAACCCACAGTGCACTGGAGCCCTACAGTTCCTGTTGCCAGTGGTGAACCCACAGGGAGACAGACCCAGGTCTCTGCTTGGGGTCGGGCCTGAGAATAGAATAGACTAGATCGAATAGAATAGCCTTTACTGTCATTGTAGAGGATACGACGAGATTATGATTTCAACTCCCTTGGTGTCAAAGAAAAAAGAGAAAAAGAACAAAAAAAGCGACACAATAAACACATGTACAACTAAAACAATAGCAGCATGAATACGTACAGGTGCCGGAGTAATACGTAAAGACAGATAAATGGTTATTTCACAGTGTATAAATATATTGACACAAAAGTGCCATGTTATTGCACGGTTGGATGGAGAGGGTGTACAGGTTCAACTGGCTTTGTGATTGCGCCCCCCATGGGCAGAGGCAGGGACCTGGTGATGGACAGGGTCTCAGGGGTCCTCCTCACACACTTATTTTTCATTTGAAGACTTTTTTCTATTTTTTCAAGGACAAAACTTTTGGCCCCAATACAGCTGCGTACAATTCCAGGTGACCACTGGCTCAGGTGTGGTGCTGTTTTTTTTAACACAGGCTTCAATTTGAGCTTTTTTGGTTTGTTTGATTGTTTTTAAGTTTTCTGTTTGTTGCATTGTTATCCTGAAACACAATTAGCTTATTTATTGGAACAAGTCAAAGATGTTGGTGCCAGAATGCAGAACAACTGCCAGGAGCCGAGAGTACAACTGACAAATTGACAATCCTTGCTTGACGTTGTCAGAAGCAGGGATAATTCTTTGTTTTGTCAACAGCAAATATTTTGTTTTGACTATTACCGATGAAGGAACGGGGTGTGAAACAGGTCTGACTGGTGGACAATAGTGATCAAAACATGATAAACATGGAAATGAAAGTAATTCCTTTCAGTGTTTGACTGCAGTGGTGTCTCTTGAAACTCAGTCTGCCTCGTCCGGCGATACTTTCAACTTCACTCCTGACATTCAACTGGACTTTGGACAGGTTGACCTTCACCATGGGACTAAAGAAGTCCAAACCTGAGCCACCAAAGCCTAATCCCTGTAAGTTTCCAGGGAACATCTTCCATTGTGATTTTCATGACCAGTTTTGTGTGAACGTGCTTTCATATCTGGAGCTCGGTGCTGTGGTGATAACTGTGATATGTAACATGTGGACGTGTCTTCAGTCCTCAGCACCCCGTGGAGGAAAATAAACTGGACGTGAGTGTCAGCACACCTTGTTTTGTCTTAAACTCTGGGGGTTTAGAGTTAAAGTGCAAAGTGAGGTTTTGCTGTGCCTGTTTTCTTCTGAGCAGGAACTCAGAGGAACCTCTGCAGTACGTCAAGAACTACAAGCCTCCTGTTGAAGGCCAGAAGATCAGGGTTCTTCTTTATGGACCAGCTGGAGCTGGAAAGTCCAGTTTTGTCAACAGCATCCAAAGTGTCCTTCTGGGCAGGATGTACAACATGGCCCTGGTGGGCAGCATCATGGAGAGAGGTTTCACCAAGAAGGTAAAAACTGTTCTGATCATCATCAATCTTCCAACATCTCAACATTACTGATAGTTCCTCCTGCATCTGGAGAAAATGTGAACCTGCCTGGCCGCAGGTGATCAGATCCAGGACAGAGTGAGAGAGCAGCTGCTCAGCTGCCTGTGACGCAGTTAGAATGGAATGTTCGCCCTCTAGTGGCCAGACCAAGGAAGCTGCCTAACCTGGTTCCCCTTCATCTCAGTCTGGATCAGCAGACTAACTGGTCTATGTCTAATATGTGTGTGTGTTTGTATGTATATATATGTATATATATATATATATATATATATATGTATATATATATATATATATATACATATATATATATATACAAATATATATATATATATGTATATATATATATATTTGTATATATATATATGTATATATATATATATATATATATATATATATATATATATATACATATATATATATATACATATATATATATATATATATATGTATATATACGTATATATAAACGCATATACAAAATAGAAAACAGAACAACAAAATGACATGTCAATGAATTTCATTTTAAACATTGACCAAAACCAAATAACAAAAGTGCAATGCCTTAGCCTGAGCAATGAGCTCAGGGCTTTAAAGGGTTGTTGTTGGACTATAGGTTCTTCTTATATCTACACGACACACGATATCTGGTCGTATTGGTTAATCGTTTAAAACCCTAGTCGAGCTATAGAAAGGGTAGAATTTATCCAATTTTGGGGATTATATATTGATGAATTTCTAAATTTCAGGAAACATATTGATGAACTGACAAAGAGATCACATTAATATATCGCCTTATTCTTTAAGCTAAGACATTTTCTTCCTTTTGAAGCTCTCCTAACTTTTTATTGGTCTAAATTACTGCAATATTTTATGGTATAATATATATCCCAGTTATGGTGAGAAATTATAGATCTTAGAAAAGGAAGTTATTGGAGATGGACAATTGATTTGTGATTGATGATTGTTGTATGGTGTCTGGTTCCCTGTTCAACAGCTGCAGAAGCTTCTGGGGAGCCCATCGTTACAAACATACTTTGATTGAATGTGATTGTATTTGTATTTGATTTGATTTGTAAAATAAACATAAACATAAACTGAAGTGAACTGAACACACAAACTTTCAGTAGCAGCACTTACATCAGTTCTCCTGGAGGGGGCACTGACAAGTAGGTCCATCCTCCCATAATCACAAGAGTTAAACTATTTGACTCCTCTTGGCCTCCAGAGGGCGACAGATTACAGCAACTACAAAGCAAACAAAATCTTTGTCTCATTGTCTGTATTTGTATAAAATAAACAAATTCAACATATTATGTGTTGGGATCCTGGCTGTGATCTGTAAGATGCTGGAAACATCAAAGTCTTTTCATTTTGTCCACATTAAGTTTGGAGAAAAGTCGACAATGAAAAACAGCACAAACCTGCATCATCCTCAGCCGGACCAAACAGGAAGTGAGGAGTCCAGGGAGGAAACAGGTGCCGCTCATCAAACTGAAGATGCGTCAGGTGCCCTCTAGTGGAGTGAAGTCCCATTACAGGCAGGTGGCTTTTTTCTTGCTGAGGTCAGATCATGGTTGCATGATCAGTATGGATGAAACAAGAGAAGTGGAACTGGCAATATGAAAGTGCACCGATTTTTTTTCCAGTGGCTACTCGAAGTACTGCAGCAAAAAAATCCCATATGTATAATATATAATTATAATATAATATAATGTAATGTATAATTTCCCATATATCAAAAACAAAATGAAATGTGTGAAATGGTTGACAGGACACCTCGGACCACAGTCAAGGTTCAGAACACTTTCATCTCCCTCTTGAATATTTTGAAGTCATGGACTTTTAATCTCCAAGTAAATCTCTAAAACTCTCAATAAAAGAAGGCCAGAAAAGTCTCAGTAACCTGAGAGTGACATCCAAAAGCGTGCGTAAACTGTGTCTTGGAAGCTTGGATTAGTTTATAATCTCATTAGTTTAACACAAAACCTGAGGATAGCATTTGCATAGCAAGAGAGATTTTCTTTTGAGATTTCATTCAAACTTTTTACTCATTTTACATTAATAAGAAAACAAAGATTACAAATTATTGAACTATTAAATTATGACATTATTATGACAGCAGACGGGGGAAGAGAGAATTCATAATTCATAAATTCATAAATTCATATTCATAAATATTGTACAAACAAAATACATGAAGTCATAATTAATTGAGCAGGATTTTTCCACTTCCTCCGGGCCAGAACCGGCCGGTTGGAACCAGTTCAGAACCAGTTTTCCACCAGGACAAGAATCAAGAGGGAGACTGACACCTGCTGAGTCATGCTAAGCTACAGTGCTAGCTCAAAAAGAACAACAACACTGGTCTTTAAACTGCTGGAGGTCTGGTGATGCTATTGGCAATAGCTAGCAGGCTAGCAGGCATGTCAGTGGTAGCGGGTTGCTAATGCTAATGTCATAGCGTCCAGATGTTTGAGGTTGAGGAGCTTCCTGGTCCGAGTTGGAGGAAGAAAAAAACCCTTCAGTCAAAGTGGATAAAATACATCATGGATAATATCATTGGAGGAAGCTGGGCTCCGCTCCCTGTCTGTCATGGCCAAGAAACCGCTCACAGGAAGTGGCCGACACCCCTCATGTCAGCGTTCTGAGGCCTCCTCGGCGCCGTAGCTCCCAGAATGCACCTCTGCGTCTGTCATTTCCTGCCCTGAGAACAGAAACATTTATTTATTTATTTATTTATACTCTCACAATTTTTATTTACTGCTTGAGAAAAGAAAACTCAGCCAACAACGATTCAAACTCCGCCCCCTAGTGGATGACATCATTTCCTCTCAGGTGGGAACCAAACAGAAGAAAAGAAGCTGAGAATTGCTGCAGTGTGTGTGTGTGTGTGTGTGTGTGTGTGTGTGTGTTCTGGTTTTGGGGAGATGTGAGGACATGTTAGCAGCCAAGTTATTGCAGGGTCCTGGTTCTAGTTCTAGTTCTGGTCCTCAGGTGGGGGGTGGAGCTGGAGGGGCGGGGTTGGTGGGGGGTTCCTCACCCTGATTGGACGGAGCAGAAGCTCAAACACCGGCCGTCCTCGGCGTGTGTGCAGCGGCAGCGCGACAGCTCCCTCCGCAGGCGCAGCGAGCCGGAGCCGTACGGCACCAAGTGGCTGGGAGAGAGAGAGAGAGAGGGGTCAGAGGTCAGAGGTCTGGGGTCAACAGCCACGCTCCCACTGTGAGAAGGTGAGTTAAATTAGTCAACAGTCAGTAAATGCTGATGTTTAACTGATGTAGAAATTGTGGGCAGGTGGAGAACAAAAGTCCTGAGTGGACCTCAGAGCCTCGTTGAGACCATCAGGAGGTCCAGAAGGTCCAGAGTTTTCAGAGTCTTGAGATGGTTCAGATGGTCCAGAAGGTCCAGAAGGTTCAGGTGGTTAAGAGGGCCTACACGTTCATATGGTTCAGATGGTCCAGAAGGTCCAGACAGTTCAAACAGTTCAGAGGGTTCAGATGGTCCAGAAGGTCCAGACAGTTCAAACAGTTCAGAGGGTTCAGAGTGTTGAGAAGGGTCAGAGGGTCTACACAGTTCAGACGGTTCAGCTGATCCAGTAGGACTAGATGTTCCAGAAGGTTCAGATGGTTAAGCTCCAGCTTCAGGTCAAAACAAGGGAAAGCTGAAGGTGTGTGACTCCAGGTCAGGCCTGCACATCTTCAGTGGTGTGGAACATCTGTCTCTCATTGGCTGCGGCTGCCGATGAGCCTTGACCTGCTGCTGCTCTCGCGGCTCCTGGTTGCTCCTCAGATTGATGTTCCCCTGGAGAGCTTCTCTCTTCTTCTCTACTCCTCCTCGCTTTGCTTCTCAGGGGGAAGAAGATAAATCGCAGTGACCTGAAGAGCTGAACCTGAGAGCTGCTGAACTGAGGCTCGCTCCTCTAGCGCTAGCAGCCGTTAGCTCGGGCAGCTAGCATCAGAACCTTGCCCTCGCTGATGAGGAGAACCAAAGGTTGATTTTGGCAGGAAGGTGGCGATAAAGCCAGGACGAGTCGAGCTCCGAGCCGCACGGTGGGAGGAGCCTCACCCCTCCCTCTCCCATTGCCCCCCCCACTGGCCCAAGGGCTGCTGGGAATAAAAAGAGCAGCAATAAAACTCAGTTTCCTGCTGCCATCAAGCTGCTGATTACCAGCAGGTTCCTCCTCCTGCGTCTCCTCAGCGCCGCTGCCGCTAACTAGCTAACGGCTATTTTTAGCCCCACAGGAAGTGGCAGCTGCTGCTGGCGGCGGCGGCGGCGCTCCTCGCACCTAAAAGCGTCTGGCCTCACCTTCTCATTAGCGCCACCACATCTGACTGCGCGCTCGTTCCTTGTGCACACTCGGCTAAAATGAAGTTAATTGCTGCCCGATTGTGTGTGGCCTCCTGCAAGGACTTCTGGGAAACTGGGGCAGCACCTCCAAACAACCCCCCCCCCCCACCCCCCCAACCTCGCTTCCCCCTCGGTGTGTTATTGCTCGTCATGCCTTGTAGACAAACCGCCGCTGTTTTTCTTTCCACTCTGGAAGTCCTGAGGCGGCAGAAGACCCCCCCCCCCCCAACTCTGCAGCGCCTCCCGCTGGTTTGTTTTGCTGCGAAACAAACGGACTCACCTCGCCGTGTTGACCCAGACGATGCCAATGTGGCAGAAGAAAATACACTCCTTGTCCTTCTGGTTCTCGCAGGAGCAGCGTCTGACCCGCCGGTGGGCCTCCTGGGAGAGCTGCACGGCAGGGCCCTCCTCCTCCTCCTCCGCCGTGGGGCTCAGGATGGAGACGGTGGACGCTGCAGAGGAGGAGAAGGAGGAGGAGGAGGTGAGGAGGAGGAGGAGGTAAGGAGGTGTCTACCCCCCCCCCCACTAGGAACGCTCTAGCCGCCGTCTGATTGGTTGCAGGAGCAGGATCCTGCCGCTGGTCAGCTGGTCGGGCTCGGCTCGCCTGATTGGCCGCAGGGAGTTTAGCTGGACAGACAGTCCAAGCCCAGCCAATGATCCAACACACACACACACACACACACACACACACACACAGGCACATAACAAACTAAGAGAACGCCTTGGTTTTGTCTCCTTTAAACTAGGCTGAGTGCTGCAAACAGCGGGCTAAATCCATCTGGTCCCAGAGCTCTGGACCAATCAGGCGCAACCTTCTCCCCCGACAGAACAGCAGCTTCCTGCCCCGGCACACAGCGCCTCCTACTGGGCCTGCTGGGTCCTCCCTCTGC
The DNA here is from genome assembly GCF_046127955.1 of Nelusetta ayraudi. Taxonomy (NCBI): domain Eukaryota; kingdom Metazoa; phylum Chordata; class Actinopteri; order Tetraodontiformes; family Monacanthidae; genus Nelusetta; species Nelusetta ayraudi. Next base: position 194,430 of record NW_027466278.1, read on the forward strand.
TCCGGCTGCTCCTGCCTCTCGATCGGGTCACATGACCTCTGGCCCGGTTCGGCTTGGCAGCCTTGTGTTGTGGCTCCGCCCCCGGCGCCACTAGACTCTGATCCGCTTGGCCGCTCGGCGCCACTCGGCCTCCAACAGCCACAGGAAGCGGCGCTGGCAGCGGTAGGCGGCGCTCACACAGCTCACACAAACAGGAAGCAGAGCCGAGACGGAGCGTCGGCTCGGTGGGCGTGGCCAACGCCGCAGCTGCCGCCGCCGCTGGTTTCCTTCAGACCTGCTGAAATTTTCCCAGTCGAGCTGCAGAAAAGAGATGTTTGTCATCTCCATGTGACTGAAGGGGGCCAATCAGCTGCCTTGTTAGACTCCGCCCACTCAGCTGGAGGAGGAATCTGATGGGCTTGTTTTGGATGTACTAGATAGATAGATACTAGATAGATACTAGATAGATAGATACTAGATAGATACTAGATAGATAGATAGATAGATACTAGATAGATAGATACTAGATAGATACTAGATAGATAGATTGACAGATACTAGATAGATAAATACTAGATAGATACTAGACAGATAGATTGACAGATACTAGATAGATAAATACTAGATAGATATTAGATAGATAGATAGATTGACAGATACTAGATAGATAGATACTAGATAGATAGATAGATACTAGATAGATAGATAGATAGATAGATACTAGATAGATACTAGATAGATAGATAGATAGATACTAGATAGATAGACTGACAGATACTAGATAGATAAATACTAGATAGATATTAGATAGATAGATAGATTGACAGATACTAGATAGATAGATACTAGATAGATAGATAGATACTAGATAGATAGATACTAGATAGATAGATAGATAGATAGATAGATAGATAGATAGATACTAGATAGATAGCTTGACAGATACCTCCTACTGGAATGATTCTACCTGCTACGCTTGACACAGTCGCCATGTGTGAAGCGTGAAAAATAGAACCGCCGCATATTTTTCTAAGGCGGCGCCGTTGGTTTCACGCTTCTGAAAGGCACCCGCGCCGCCCCCTGGTGGTGGGAACCTGCACACTGACTTTAATGGCCGCAGACACTGTTGGTGTGAATTGAGGTAACAATCAGGCCATGAACTCAAGCCCTTTAGCCGCAGCTAGCCCGGGACGCTAACTGCCAACAACAACAAGGCGGTGGAGGGATTCCAGAGGGGGGAGGGGCCGAGGTGGGGAAGTCCAAAGTTCACCTTCCAGGCCTGCAGACGTCCAGGAGGCCCTGAGATTTATGGGAATTAAGCCCCAGTGACTCGTCTGCACATCCAGCAGAACATTGGCAGCGTCCTCCCGTCCTCGGGGAGCTGCGGTTCCTCCCAGCGCCGAGCTGACAGCCCGTCCTGGCCGCCGCCAACCGCCGCCGCCGCCGCCACAGTGAAATACGGCAAAAACATAATTGGTTCTGACAGGACAGGACGTCTTCCTGTCGACAGATCGAGGGGCTGCAGACGGGGACTCCGGAGCAGATTGATATTAAAGTCTCCACAAACCAAGGCAACCTTCTGTTCGGTAGGTGTCAGGAACTCCTCCACCGTGTCTCTGAACTGGGAGGCGTGGACACACAACCCACCCAAATATTCAACTGTCTCTCTGTGCATATCTCCACCGTAACGCAATCACACAAACCCCCAACAGCAGATGTCCGAGACTCCTTCTCGTGTCTCAGTTGCAGTGAAGATGTTTCAGTCCCCCAGGTCGCAGGGTCACCAGCGGGGGGCAGCACTGAGCCACAGCCTCACACCTGGTCGGGTCCAGAGAGGCTGAGAACATCTGAGGACTCCAGCTCCTCTCCAGGAGCTTCTGAGACAACAAGCAGAAGCGGAAGGAATCAGGTCCTGGTGACCCGGCCCGAGCAACAGCACTGAGATGTTCTCCTCACCAGAACCTCACAGGTTCCAACCATGGGGGCTCCTCCTCTGGCTTCACACCATCCACCAAGATCCACACCAAGACGTTCCAGCTAAAAGTTTCTCCGACACAAAGAAGGAGGTCCTGGAGGTCCAGGCTGAACCTCCTGGATCTCCAGGACCTCCAGCACCTCTAGCCTCTCTCAGCTGATCAACAGAAGAACCACACCTGCAGCAGCAACTCTGGTCAGGATGAAGATCATGAGGATCCATCGACCTCTGACCTTCTACTGACCCTCAGCTCCACACCTGTGACATCAGCAGCAGCACCAGTGACACTAAACCCAGCACACAGAGTTCCCCCTGGTGGTGGCGCTAGAGGAGGTCGTCTGGAAGTCATTAGAGGCAAGAACATCCATCACATCCTCCAGAGCCAGCGGAGGAGAAGCAACGTCTCCACGGAGATCCATCTTAGCTGCAGTAGCAGCAGCTGGAGGTTCTGCAGGAGGTTCTGCAGGAGGGAGGTGTGGTTACCTCGGTGCTGCTGGATCAGCGCCAGACTAACGGCCAGGAAGCAGACGTGGCTGAAGTCCATCCTGGTCTTGGTGGAGCTCCTCGGCAGACTCGTCGTCCTCCAGGTGCTGTGCAGGTTCCTCGACTCGGCAGCTCGACTGACTGACTCCTTCCATCTGGTCGGAGCGAGGAGGAGGAGGGAGGAGGAGGCGGAGTCTCAGAGAGACGCCTTGTGTTTCTCAGCAGCTCCTCCTGCTGCAGGCTGCTCCTCCTCCTCCTCCTCCCTCTCACTGTGGTCTCCACACAAACCACTCAGGAGGTGGAAGATGGAGCTCAGATTCTGCAGAGGAGAAACAAATAAAGACTTTGAGATGTTTCTCAGGTTTGAACCCAGAGGAGAGAAAAAAAAGCTGCAGGTTCTCCAGCAGGATGATGAGCCGAGAGGGAGATCAGAAGAAGAAGAAGGAGAAGAAGAAGAAGAAGAAGAAGAGCACAACTTCCTGCCTCACTTTGGCCAGACAGGAAATACAGTCAGCAGAGCTTCTGAGCTGGTGCAGTTACCTCGGGTCTGCACTCCGCACCCAGGAACTGGGTTTGCAACATCTTGTGGTCAGGCTGGGTACTGCAGAGAAGATTCATGGTTTCCTGGGGTGAAGAAACCCAATCAGAGCAGGTCCACCTGCTGGTCTACTTCTGGTCCCTGTGGAGACAGAGTGGAGGTCCTGACGGAGGACCTGGTGGAGTTCACAGTGGAACCTCTGCGGTCTCTCAGGGTCTCCAGCAGTTGATGAAGCTACGAGCAGAACTTCCTGTCTCATGTCTCTCCGGCTTCTGTGCCACCGCAGAAGAGAAAGCCATGTGGAGAAAATTAGTGAAGATCACAGGAGCTTCAGCTTCCTGTTGGTGGAACCTGAGAGGAGGGACGTCCCGACATGTGGGACACAGACCTTCTGCTCGGGGTTCCCCAGAACATCTGAGGAGAGCAGCAGGAGGTCGGAGCTCCATCACCTCCAGGATGCAGGAGATCAGGACAGGAAGTCACCAAGTCCCAGTGGGCGTGGTCTCGGCTATCTGGCTGCTGATTGGCTGGAGGGAGGAGGCAGGAGGCGTAGCCTGATGACCTCATGATGACCTCATGATGACCTCATGATGAGGTGTTTCAACCAGTCAGAAGCTCAGATTGAACAATTAAACAGAACCTTCCTGCCGCTACGGCACCGTTCCACCGCTTCTCCTGCAGGGGGCGCTATCAGCTTCCTGCCTATGATAGGAGGTGAGCTGGCAGGAAGCTCCGCCCCCCCTCTCCCGCTCTCTCTCCCTCTCTGTCTGAGGCGTTTCCCTCCTTCACTACCGCCTATAAAACTCAGCTACAACCACAGGAAGTCTGGCGGCTATGCTAACCCCGACTTCCTGTGGTCACACGGCTGCTGTGGGAACACCGCTCACCTTCCGACCACATCAGCCGCCCCCCCGTCGCCCCTCCTTCACCTTCACCGCCACTTGAAAACACCAAGCAGTGGTGGGAGACTTCCTGTTTTGACTCCGTCCAGGAAGGAAAACAGGAAGTGAGTGGAGGTGAGAGGAGGAGGAGGAGGAGGAGAAGAAGCTCACCTGACCAGGAAGCAGGAGTGAGAAGACACCAGGATCCAGGACCAGCAACACCTTCTGCAAAGCATCTCTCGCCTGGAGAACCTCCTCTTCCTCTTCCTCTTCCTCTTCCTCTTCATCTTCCTCTTCTTCTTCTCCTCTTCTTCTTCTTCTTCTTCTTCTCCTCTTCTTCTTCCTTTTCTTCTTCTTCTTCTTCTTCTTCTTCTTCTTCTTCTTCTCCTCTTCCTCTTCTTCTTCCTGGGGCTCTTGAGGCTGAGGTCCATGTCTTGTGTCAGTCGACCTTCATTCACACCAAAATAGTTCCAATGAAGTCGGCAGCGCCGTGGACTCACAAGTCACAAGGCATTCTGGGAAATATCTCACAGTGACTGAAAGAAAAACTTTATTTATAACTTTATTATAGCAGAAAAATCCTTTTGAACACAACCTTCTGATATGGAGTCACACACTTGATAGCTGATTTCACATTAGCTGTAGCTAGCAGTTAGCTTGGTCTCAGTTCGGTGTGTGTGTGTGTGTTTGCGCGCGCGTGTGTGTGTGTGTGATCACATTGTCTCTCGCAAAAATTCCTTTGGCGCTGGACTGCAGTGGCGTCTTTACCTGATTGGCTGCTGAGGTGAAGCTACGCTGGTGCAGAGGAGGAAAATTAAACAAAAATGACACACTTGAAACAAAACACACACACACACACACACAAACAAAGGGAGATTGTGATTGTGACCTGTGACCACCAGGGGGCAGAAGTTCAGCTCATTGACCCTCTGACAACAAACGGGCGCCAGATGCTCCGCTCAACTATTTCACAAAGACAAACAGCATCAGAGCGCAGCGCAGCGCCCCCTGGTGGCCCGCGTGACCTGGGCCGATGGAACCATGTGACCAGCGGCCGCGTCTGCCAGTACAGCAGTGGTTCTCAACTGGTGGAGTCTCAGGACCGTCAGCACCGTCAGCGCCGTCTGCTGAGTAACACTGAACTGAACTGTGAGTCTACAAAATAAAAGCCCAACATCTCCTCGATAAATAGATATATTTTAAAATCCCTTAAACTGGCCACGAAGCCGCGACCCAATCAAAAGAGATCTACGACCCACCTCTGGGTCACGACCCACCAATTGAGAAACGCTGCTGTACAGTGTTGAAGGTGAGAAACAGACAGTCCAGCAGGAACCTCCTGATGAGACCCACAGGCCTCGAAACCCGCTGCTGGTCCGGAGGAGTGGGAGGGGGCGGAGTCTGAAGTGGTAGTAGGCGGAGTCAGGAGGGGGAAGGGGCCGAGTCAGTCAGCTCTGGGTGGAGGAACATGGACAGTGAGCTTCTCCAGGTCTGGACCTCCAGCTGCTCCTCACAGCTGCTGCAGGAACTCAGTCTGGAGCTTCAGGATGTCGGCTGTGGAGTCTGGCTGAGGCGGCGGCGGCGGCGGCGGCGTGCTGGCGGCGGCGTGCTGGCCGAGGCTCTCGGACCTTCAGCATCCTCAGTTTAAACAAACATCACAGTATTAAAACGATCGCTGTTTTCTCTGCTTCCCTTCATTTCCTGCGTGGGGCGCCGACGGGTCACCGGACACCTCGTAGCCCTCGGAGCGCCGGTGTGCAGTGGGAGCGGGGGGGCGGCAGGCGCCACAGAGGAGGGGGCGTGGCCAAGATGCTCCTCCCCCACCAGAAGAAGAAGAAGAAGAAACACGAGACTGAAACACTTCAGAGGGAAGGAGACATCAGGAAGTAGCGTCCCAGAGAGTGGGCGTGTCTGCCGGGTCCGGACACTTCCTGGTGTGGGCGGAGCAAGAAGTGGGTGGTCCTGCGGCGGTAGCAGGAGTTAAAACCAGAGGGAGGGGTGGTGACGGGGGATGGGGGGCGGATCCAAACGTCTCCTGGCGGCTGTAGGGAGCCAATGGGGAAGCTCCGTCCAGGTCACATGACCCGCTGGGTGCCTGTGGGAGGTGCTAGAACTTGGTGCTGTGGGCCAGGCTGTCGGACATCAGGATGTTCTTGTAGAAGTTGTCGGTTCGAGTGCTGCAGTAGCCGCGCACCTTGTCAATCATCTGGCTGACGGGCAGGATGGAGGAGGAGGAGGACGAGGGGGCGGAGCCTGGCTGCAGCTCGCCGGTGGGTGGAGCCGAGCAGGAGGAGGAGGAGGAGGAGGAAGAGAAGGAGGAGACGACCTTCTTGGCCTGACTCTTGTCCTCACCTGCAAACAAGGAGACACTCGGTTAGAGCCACCAAGCTCCGCCCCTTGACTCCACCCCTGACTCCGCCCCTGACCCCACCCTCTCCACAGGTTAGCAAGCTGCTACTGAACCTCAGAAGCAGGAAACATTCTGGAAAACAGAGACCAAGACTGACAGCGCCCCCTGCCTGTGGGGGGGTCAGAGGTCAGAGCCAGGAGGCGGGTCCTGCCCAGCAGGGGGAGGGGCCAGAGGTGGGCGTGTCAGAGAGGAGCTGCAGGTCCTCCAGCAGCGTGGAGGGAATCTGGCCTCCAACATCTGGAAGTGATTCCAGGCTGCTTGGGCCAGGAGGCGGGACAGAGGCCCCGCCCACCTCCTGCTGCACGTGCTGCACGTTGCTGCACGTTGCTGCAGCAGCAGCAGCAGCAGCAGCAGCAGTGGTGGAGACGCTGAAGGTCTGCAGCAGTGATGTGCATAGCGATGTTTTTCTCGATCGCCATCACTCTGTCTGGGAATCACAGTTTTCCACTAAACACTTCCCACAGACCGCCACCAGGGGGTGCCGCAGAGAACGCTGTGCAGGAGAAGTGGCCGTGGCCAGAGGGGGAGGAGCTAAGGCCGTGCGTCACATCCACAGCGTGGCGTTAGCTCGTCACGCTAGGCAGGCGTTAGCTCGCAGCTTGGCATTCTGGGTGGGGGGCGGAGCTATTTTTTTATTTATTTTTTTTAAAGTATTTTTAGCTGTGAGCCAATCGGTGATGAGCTCCTCCCACCCACCCAGGGTGCCTCAGGACGTCACGGTGACGGACCAATCACAGCACACGGTGAGTGTCTGCCTCGTCGGGGCGCTAGCATTAGCGTTAGCGGTGCTAGCCAGCCCCCGGGTCAGCTGACACTTTGGGGAAACGCACAGAGCGGAGTGGTTAGCTGCAGGAAGCAGGAAGTCACTCGGCCAATCGGCTCTCAGTCGTTACCTCCCGGCCGTCGTCCTCCTGGCTACTGGTGGGAGGAGCTTTCTGCGCCGCAAACACAGGGCACACGTCAGTGGCACACACACACACACACACACACACACACACACACACACACACACACGCACGCACACACACAGCTTCCTGTTTCCCAGTCCCAGGTTCCTGTTTCCCGCCCTCAGCTTCCTCTTTCCTGTTTCCCCGCCCCAGCTTCCTGTTTCCCGGCGCCAGCTTCCTGTGGGCCTCACCTGAGCCGCTGTGCCGCTTGCTGAAGGGGTTGAGTGTGGCCTTGGCCTTGGAGGTCCAGTGGGTGGCGCTGGAGCCCAGCGAGCTGGAGGACAGCGACTTGTCGCTGCTCACCTTCTTGGTGTTGTTGGTGGCCGTCTTGCTCCAGTCTGCAAAACAGGAAACGCACCTCAGCACTTCCTGTCGCCAGAGAGGGAGTCTGCAGAACTCCTCGCCCAACCCCTCTAGCTCCGCCCACTCTGACCCCGCGGCTCCTGGAGGGGCGAGCGAGCGGCCACGTCTCCGCGATTACCCGCAAAGCCGAGCTCTGCGCGGGTCTTAAGTTTTAATGAAAGTCCTGCAGGGCGGCGCCGCAGCAGGAGCCTGGCCCGGGTCCCGCTCAACCCCCGCAGAGAGGGGGAGAGAGAGGGAGAGAGAGAGAGAGAGAGAGAGAGAGAGAGGTGGTGGTGGTGGGCGGGGCCGAGCCGGTGCTGCTACCTGAGTGGTCGGAGAGCCGGAAGCGTCCGCAGCAGAGGTAGCGGCGCCACTGCTTCTGCACGTTCTCCTTCAGGGCGCAGTGGAAGATGAAGATGAAGAGACCTGCAGGAAGAGGAGGAGGAGGAGGAGGAGGAGGAGGAGACAGGAAGTCAGGCATGGGTAAGACCAGAACCAGAGTCCATCCAGTCCGAGACCGAGACCCTTTAACAACCAATCTGGAGTCCCAGAGCTAGGACTGTCTGGAGGTGGGCGTGGCCTCTCACCCTGCAGCGAGTTGAAGATGCAGAAGAGGTAGATGAAGGCCACGCTGACGGGCCCCCAGGCGAAGAGGGCGAAGCCCCAGGTCATCCCCAGCAGGAAGGTCAGGCTGACCACGCTGCGCAGGTTCCTCAGCACCTGGAGGAGCACAGCGAGAGGTGGGGTCGGGTGTGGGCGGGGCCAGGGGCACGGTGGGGGGCGGGGGGGCGGGGCCGGGACCCACCTCCTCGCGCAGCGTGCGGTTGCTGCGCTTGCCGTTGCGTCCGCAGATCTGCATCATGACCACCACGAACATGGCCAGGTTGAGCAGGAAGACCAGGCAGAAGAAGCCCACGCAGGTGGAGTAGAAGAGCAGCGGGCTGAGCAGCCAGCAGCTGCACACACACACACAGAGTCCGTCAGAGACACACACACACACACACACACACACACACACACACACACACAGGCTGTATTTGAAAGGAAGTTCCCAATTCCCAATAGTCAGAAGGACGCTCCAAATGCGTCCTACTGTTAGCACCAAGGCTGCACCGCTACTATCCTTCACCTCCTTCTGTATCCCAGGATGCTTTGTGTGCTGCTGCAAAGCATCCTGGGATCCTGGGAAGTCGGCTGAAATTAGCGCCACCTACTGGCAAAGACACAGCGTATAAATTTAAGTATTGAAGTTTCACTTCAAATATTCAGTTTTTAACGCAGGGTTTTTATTTATCTGAACATCCAACGTTAGCCATCGTTAGCTGGTGAACCAGTGGTTAGCTTGATGCTATGAAAACGTCACTTCCGGGGTTGGCCAGCAGGAGGGAACGGCGGTGACGCAACCAGGAAATACGTCGAAGGCTGGACCGCCCCGGGTGGTGACCTGGGAGGCGGGGTTTGGGTCGGTCCTTCCCGGCCGGGTCCTTGGGAGGACGCTTCCTTCCAAGGATGCAGACCCTGAATCGAGACACAGCCACACACTCCTCCATCCTACTCACAACTCCGAGGCTCCGCCCCCGGCTCCGCCCCTGCCGTACTCCTGCAGGCCGTAGGAGTTGGAGTCAGCCGCCGCCACCGTCACCACCAGCACGGCAGGAAGTCCTGCCGCACAGAGAGCAAGCCCCGCCCACTGCGTCAGTCACTGCGTCAGTCACGGCGGCGGCGCTCTTCGCTCGCTCACTCACCCCAGCCCACCAGGCAGAACTTGAGGATGTATCTGCGGATGTAGGTGTTGAAGACCTTGACCAGGGCGATGTACATGTGCACCGACTCCAGGCCCATCCAGGTGAAGGAGGTCAACAGGAAGTAGTGCAGCAGGGCGGCCACGCCCCTGCACAGCAGGCCGCCGCCCAGCGAGGCCAGCCAGCCGTCCAGCAGGAAGACCAGGTTGAGCAGCAGCAGCGAGGAGCTCAGGTTCATCAGGATCTTGGAGGGGTAGTCGCGACGCAGCTTCCTGTCGGGGGAGGGGGCGGGGCAGGTGGGGTCAGCTGGGGGGGCGGAGCTCTCAGAGACAGGAAGTGGCTGTGATGTCACTCACTCGAAGGCGATGTAGGTGAGCAGTGTGGCGGCGGAGAAGACGGCCGACACGCCGCAGCCCACGTAGGTGATGAAGGTCAGAATCTGGTTGGTCCTGGAGTCCAGGTGAGGAGAAGCTCCAGAGATGTCCTGGAGGGGGGGGGGGGGGGGGGTATGCAAAGGTCAAAGGTCGAGCAGCAAGATTAAAGTGACATTAAATCCTTTTTTCCTTTCTTTTTTTTAAATCTTCAGTTCAGTGAAGGACATGTGACAGGAAGTGGGCGTGGCCCTCTCACCATCAGGACGCCAAAGTGGGTCAGGTGATCACACAGGCAGACGGTTCTGTTGGCGTCCGACTCTGCCGATGCCCTGCAGCCGGCCTCGCTCCAGCCTCCGCTGCCCCCTGGTGGCGGCAGCAGGTTACAGCAACACAACCACTCACACTGCCTCAGCAGTGGTCCTGTGGCGCCCCCTGCTGGCCACAGCCACTCAGTGCAGCCACACACACGCTGACTCACCATTGAGGCTGAAGTCCCAGAAGACGCAGACTGGTTTCACACTCGGCTGTCGCACAAAACACACACACACACATTATTATTTTTAATTAGCTGTCAGCCAATCAGCAGCTCACTTCCTGTTTCACCCAGGAAGTGAATACAAACACGGTCACACGTTCAATATTTCACACTAAAACTGGTGCAGGAGTGAAGGGTGGAGGCTCATGTGACCATGTGACCATGTGACCATGTGAGTGCGTGTCAGGTGACCGCTCGGCTGCCCCACCTGCTGGTCCAGGTGGGCGATGTGGATCTGCACGGGCTCCTCCAGGTCCCGGACCGACAGGTTGCCCACGCTGCTCGCCACCACGTAGCTGTTGAGGGCGCGGCCCAGCTGCTCCTTCTGGGGGAGACCGGGGTGTCAATCAGGGGTGGCCCCGCCCCTCCCTCTGGCCCCGCCCACGGACCCTCACCGCCGCTCACCTGGAACAGGTTGGTGCTGCTGAAGAACATGAAGTTGATGCGGGACGGCGGCGAGGAGCCCTCGGCGGCGGCGGCGGCCAGCAGGGAGGCCGGCAGGGTCACCTGACCCAGGACGTCCGCCTGCTCCGACTGGAACTGCACCTGGAGGTCAGAGGTCAGAGGTCAGAGGTCGGAGCGAGATCTTCTCTGCTGGCCTGAACACTCAGTAAAGTTCCCTGTTTTTGTTTTGCTGTAAATATAATAAAGTTTCTTCATGTCCTGTTCCGTCCACCTGCGGCTCAGAGGCGTTGGGCGCCAGCACGGCGCTGAAGGTGGTCCCGTTGAAGGCGGCGTCGTCGTCCAGCGAGGCCACGCCCACCGCCAGGTGCCTGGAGCTGAAGCTGATGGACGGACCTTCAAACTCCAGCTTGTGGACCAGCTGGTCCACCGTCCTCAGGGCTCTGGGGGTTGGGGGGGCAGAGGGAGCAGAGTCAGAACCCCTCCAGGTGGTCCAGCTGGAGCGACTCGAGAGCGCCACCTACGTCCCAGAGGTGGTGCTCTGGAGCGGCGTGTGGGAGCTGCTCATCACGTTGGAGATGATGGTGACCACGGTGGAGGCCAGCGAGCCGTTGATCTTGGCCACGTCCACCAGCTGCTTCACCTTGCTCACCACCTTGGACACCTGCAGGACAGACAGACAGACAGACAGACGGGAGGGGGGGGAGGTGTTTTAGCTCGCTGCTGCCAGCAGGGGGCGCCTGGGCACGCTGAGCGTCGGTCGCACCTCCTCGTCGGACAGCTGGTTGTTGGTGATGACAGCGAGCTGCACCGCCACCTCCGCCGCGTTCTCTGCAGCACACACACACACACACACACACACACACACACACACACACACACACACACAGTTAGCACGTTAGCGGAGCCGACGCTGCTAGACTCTGCTGCACTCTGATTGGCCGGCCGGCCCAGCGCACCTGCCGACACCTCGATGGTGTCGATGTCGGTGCAGTTAGCGGCGTCTGCAGCCGACCAATAGGACGAGAGGTTCTGTGGGTTGATCAGACTGGGAGGGAGAGAAAGAAACCCATCACGACACAAAACAACTAGCTTCGCTAGCGTTAGCTCGGAACTCTGCCTGATCTTAGCCAGCTAGCTGCTACGTTAGCCAAAGATTGTGATCGCAACCAAGACGCACCTTCACTTTGAATGAGCGAGTTTTCTCAAAGTCAAACTCGGTCGGTCACATGACCAAAAGCAGGAAGTGACGGTTAGCATGATATGCTATACAGTAGCATTAGCTGGCGGGCTAGCAGTTTGCAGTCAGCGTTAAAACTTAAAAGCCCGAAAATCAAAAAAGTGAAACTTTTCTTGGCAGACTGGACGCCACCGCGGTGTGTGTGTGTGTGTGTGTGTGTGTGTGTGTGTGTGTGTGTGTGTGTCACCAGGTCCTGCTGGCGCTCTGCTCCTTGTTGGGGAAGCAGGGCAGCCGCTGGGTGACGCTGGCTCGGCTCTCTGGCCAGCGGTAGTGCAGCTGCTTCTCCTCCGGGCAGTTCTCTGCAGCAGCGACAGCAACGGCTCATTGGCTAACATCCACTCGCAACCGCAAAAAAAAAAACAAGCGGCTGGGCGGCCCCCTGCTGGTCACTTAGGGGAGGGGAGTTCCAAAAGTGTCCGCGCTGGCTCAGACCAGCTAATGACAAATAAAAGTGAAGTTCTCTGTATCTTTACACAGGAATTGTTATTTTTCAATAGAATTGAATTGAATTGAATTGAATTGAATTGAACTGAATTGAATTGAATTGAATTGAATTGAATGGAACTGAATTGAACTGAATTGAATTGAATTGAACTGAACTGAATTGAATTGAACTGAACTGAATTGAATTGAAGTGAACTGAATTGAATTGAATTGAATTGAATGGAACTGAATTGAATTGAATTGAATTGAACTGAACTGAACTGAATTGAATTGAAGTGAACTGAATTGAATTGAAGTGAACTGAATTGAATTGAAGTGAACTGAATGGAATTGCAGACATACTGTATGAAGCCAACGTGCCAGTGAGCTCTGCCCCTTTGCTGCCCCTAGTGGCCAGCAGCGGTACCACTCACGCCATCCCCATACGTTTTTTTTTCAAGGCGTCATTCCTCACCAATCAGCCTGACGTGGGCGTGGGCCAGCTGCAGGCCTCCGCCCAGCAGCGCCGCCCTGCTGGACAGCCTGGCCGACACGGCCGCTTCGCTCAGGCTCTGATTGGTGGCGTAGAAATAAACCAGCAGCGCCTGCAGCGAGTAGCTGACGGGAAACAGGAAACAGGAAGCCGTGGGTGAGGGGGCGGGGCTTCACACAGGTGCCTTCTTCTTGTCTTACCTGTGGGGCTGCTGGGGATGCGGCTGAGCGCTGCGGAGAGAGGGCGGGAGGTCAGCGATGGGTGGGTCAGACTGTCACTACTGATGATTGATTGATTGATTGATTGATTATTGATTGATTATTGATTGATTGATTTCACCTGAGCTGCTCCACCTGGACGCTGCGGCTCCAGTTGCGAAAGGTCTCATTCAGCTGCAGAGGAGAAAGAAAACTGGTTGCTGCCTCTGCTGGTCCAGTGAGGAGATCAAGAAGAAGAAGGAGAAGAAGAAGAAGAAGGAGAAGAAGAAGGAGAAGCTGCTGCTCACCCAGAGGCCCACACTTCTCTCCACGTCCAGCGGGGGCGCTGCCGAGGCCTCGTCCACCGCCGCCACCTCCAGCGAGAGGCGGTAGAAGAATCCCTCTGAGGTGCAGGGAACAAACAGCAGCGTCAGTACCAGGCTGGGCCTGCAGGGGGCAGCACTGCACAGCAGGGGGCGCCAGAGGGCTGCAGAGACGAGGTTTCACTGTGAAGCTGCCTGTGTGTGTATGTGTGTGTGTGTGTGTGTGTGTGTGTGTGTGTACACACACAGAGCAGCTCTTTCTGGCTCCCCTGCTGTGCTTCAGTCTGGCCACCAGGTGTCACCCTTGTATTGGTTAGTAGAAGCGACTGAAGCGACTGTCAGATCCAGTGTGTGTGTGTGTGTGTGTGTGTGTGTGTGTGTGTGTGTGTGTGTGTGTGCAGTTTCTACTGTCGTCTGATTGGACCAGCAAATCAGAAGCGGCCCAATCAGCAGCCGGCCAGTTCCTCGAGGACCCCCCCCCTCCACCACATGATTGACACCAGCTACAAGCTAATGCTAACATGGTAGCATGACGCTGTCGGCGCCGCCTGCCCTGATTGGCTCTCTGCTCTACAGCGGCGGTCCGCAGCGGGGACGTACGATTGGCCGAGGAGCGTCTGCACAGCCAGGCGGCAAGGAGGCAATGCAGTGGGCGGGGCTGAGGGACGGGGGAGGGGCCTGTCAGGTGGGCGGGGCCTCCCGGGGCAGGCGTGACGGAGGTGGAGCTTCTGCTGGGACCGGGTTGAGGGGCGGGACCAAGGGAGGAAGTTGTCGTCAACGGAATAGGAAGTGACGACGTTGGCGCGCCCGCCTCCTCTGATTGAAGCCCCGCCCCCTCCTCTGATTGGCCGTCAGACGCGGAGTGAACGGCAGAGGTGGGAGGGGCTTGGAGATGGGAGGGGGGAGGTGGAGGGGTGACGGTGGAGCCACATGACCCTGGAGGAGGGGCTGCTGAGGGTCCCGCCCTCTGGGTGGTCCTCGGCTCTGATTGGTCCGTGACCAGAGTCAGTTGCTCCTGGTTCCTTTCCGCAGGAGGAGGAGGAGGAGAGGAGGGAGGAGGAGGAGGAGAAGGAGGAGAAGGAGGAGAAGGAGAGGAGGGAGGAGGAAAGGAGGGAGGAGGAGGAGAAGGAGGAAAAGGAGAAGGAGAAGAGGGAGAGGAGGGAGGAGGAGGAGGAGGAGAAGAGGCAGGAGGGGGAGGAGGAGTAGGAGGAGGAGGAGAGAAGGGAGGAGGGGGAGGAGGAGGAGGAGAAGGAGGAAGAGGAGAGGAGGGAGGAGGAGGGGGAGGAAGAGGAGAGGAGGGAGGAGGAGGAGGAGAAGGAGGAAGAGGAGGAGGAGGAGGAGGAGGAGGGAGAAGGGAGGAGATCTCCACCACGGAGAACATCTGCTCCTCCGTCAGGAGGGAGGTGAGAGGAGGTGGAGGTGGAGCTTGAGATGGAGGTGGGGCCAAGGAGGAGGAGGAGGACACCTCCTGTCTCCTCCCTGTCTGAAGAGCTGAGGGAGGAGTCAGGTGACCAGAGGCAGAAGAAGGCCACGGAGGTCCTGGTGGACCTGGAGGAGAAACTTGTGTAGATGTGTGGAGGAGCAGGAGGAGGGGAGAAGGTCCCGGCAGAGTGGGAGGGACCTGACTGCTGGGGTCCCACCAGGTCTGGTCCTGCTGGACCACCTGGTCTGAGGGCCTCTGGAGGAGCTGAGGGATCTGGGTCTGGTTCTCCTCAGCCAGGGACATCGCTAGAAGGTCTCTGTGGTGACTGGACGGGGACACAGAGGGACTGAGGTTCTCCAGTGGGATGTCCAGGGTCAGAGGAAGAGCCAGTCCTGGTCCTGGTCTTGGTTCTGGTGCTGGTTCTAGTCCTGGTCCTGCTTGAGGTCTGGCAGAAGGGTGAAGAAGAGGAGAAGTGAGGTCTGAAGACGAGTCTGAGGAAGCTGTTGGTCTGAACATCTCCTCCTGTGTCTGTCCTCCTGGACCAGGACCAGGACCAGTGTGAGGACCTGCTCCTGGCTCCTCCTGGTCTTCGGGAAGCAGGTCTCCAGCAAGCTCCGCCCCCGGCGCTGCTGGAGGTCGTGCCCAGGTCTGCCGGTCCAGTTCCGCTGGAGGTCTGATCCGTCTGAGAGGTGGAGCTGAAGACGACGGAGAAGCTTCAGGAAGTTCTGCCACCAGAGGGCCTGTGGAGGTCACCACCGTCTCACTGAGGATTGGCCAGTCCGTTGGGGGCGCAGACTCGGTGGGCGGGGCCGAGGGTTTGGTGATGAAGACCGTTGGTCCAAGCGGTGCCGCTCTGCTGGGGGTGGGGCCTCCTCTGATTGGCCGCTTCCTCCCCTGCCAGATCAGAGGAGTGGAGATGTAGCCCAGGGAGGTCCTGGCGGGACGGGGCAGGGGGGCAGACCTCCCTGGGGGGGCGGAGTCAGGTCGAGGTTCGGACTCGGGGGGGCAAACCCCAGAACTGGACTCCTTAGGGCGGACATCTGGAGACCAGTCCTTGGTTCCCCTCCTCCGCCTGATCGTGGCGCTAGTCAGAGGTCTGGAGGACCTCTCAGCTGGTGGGCGGAGTCTCCTGGTGGGAGGAGGAGCCTGGACCAGCTCTGGTGCCGGGACAAACCAGGAACCAGGACAGTGAGAACCAGAGAACCAAGAAGGTCCAAGAACACAGTGAAGAAGGACCAAGAGAGGAGCCAGGAGAGGAACCAGGAGAGGAACCAGGAGAGGAACCATGAGAGGAACCAGGAGAGGAACCATGAGAGGAACCAGGAGAGGAACCATGAGAGGAACCAGGAGAGGAACCAGGAAAAGAACCAAGTGAAGAACCAGCAGAGGGAACCAGGAGGAACCACTGCAGAAAAACAGTTGTTCTCATTTATTTCTAATATTCTGAGAGAAAACACAGGAAGTAACAGGAAGTCAAGCAACATCTACAAGGTCAGAAAGCGCCTGGACAGGAAAACGTC
Organism: Nelusetta ayraudi; assembly: GCF_046127955.1. Lineage (NCBI taxonomy): Eukaryota > Metazoa > Chordata > Actinopteri > Tetraodontiformes > Monacanthidae > Nelusetta > Nelusetta ayraudi. Next base: position 210,657 of record NW_027466278.1, read on the forward strand.
CAACCACCGGCTGAGCTGAAGGACAGAAGGTCAGAAGGTCAACGGGAATCTACGGGAAGGTTTGGTTGGTTCCTGTTGGTTTAGGAACCTTCAACACCTGGCAGGTGGAGAAGAAGGTGAAGGTGCGGAGAGGAGGGGGAGGCCACTAGGGGGCGCCAACCGCAGGCTCAGCAGAGAGGGTGGAGCCACAGCGGCCGACCACCAGGGGGCGCCGTTCTTACCACGTGCTGCGGGCAGAGGGGACGGGCGGCCAGCTGAGGACCAGCTGCTGGTTGGCTGAGAGGCTATAGAGGAAGTGACATCATCGGTCACAATCACAGACTGGGAGACAAAAACATGGCTAGCATCGCTACTGCTAGCCCAGTTAGCACAGCACCCGCTGAAGATGATAGCACATTAGTCGCCCATAGCTATCGCTCAGAAACAGCTGAGCAACCAGCAGCAAAAACAAGCTGAACAACGCAAACACAAATAGTTAGCTTAGCTTACCGTGAGCAGTGGTGCTGCTGCTGCTGCTGCTGCTGCTGGCTGAACCAGGTTTAGCGGCGGCGCTGCTAGCGGCGAAGGTGGCGCTAGCGGTGGGCAACACTAAGCAGTGCAACAAGTTAGCATGTGGGTTAAGACAAAACACAGGGTTTTAGCATTAGCATTAGCGCAGCTGCCATGTCACATGAGCCGGTGGTTTCCTGGAGGGGTCGAAGGTTAGCCGCGCTAACAGCCAACGAGAGCTTACCGGAGGAGGAGGAGGCGGAGCTTGTTGCGCCGGCGCTGCTAGTTAGTGGTAGCATGCTAGCAGTGATGTCAGAGGCGGGCGGGGCAGTGGGCGGAGCTGCAGGTGACAAGAGGGAGGGGCTGGTTCTCACCAGTGTGGCACCACTCAGCGCCTCCTGCAGGCACAAACTGAGCACTCACTGGACCAAGGACAGGAAGTCCCGTCAGCCAATGAGAGGACTCGCTTGTGACTGACTCCCCAGCCAATGATGACATCATCACAGGAAGCAGGGCAGAAGAGGAGGAGGAGAAGGAGGTGGAGGAGAGGAGGAGGTGGAGAGGAGGCGGAGGGAGGAGGAGAGGAGGAGGGCGGGGCTTACCGTGGGCGGAGACATTAGTAGTATGGGTGGTGTTAGTGGAGTCGGAGGGTGAAGCAGCTGCGGCAGAGACACAGGAGGAGAGTGAGGAAGCTGCACAGCACAATCACCACCACCACCAGGGGGCTCCACTGGTAGTAGCAGTTCACCACCACCAGGGGGCTCCGCCTGCTCACAGCTCAGGCTAACTAGTGCTAACCATGCTAACAGGAGCTGACCTACGAACCTATTGGGGACGATGGTAACTCATGCTAGCAGCGGAAGCAGTCGCTCGTGGACCTGCTGCTCTGCTAGCGATAGCCACAAGGCACCTGGTCCAGGTGTCACCTGGTCCACACATGCTGAGTAGGTGACCAGTGAGCAGCCAATTGACGCAAACTCCGCCCCTCTCTCCCCACCCCTCTAACCACACAGAAGCTTTTGTCAGGATGCTAGCTGGTCTCGCTAACTTTCAGAAACTTTCAGATGAACAACAAGATGAAGATCTGCTTCCTTCCTTCCCCCAGGAGGTCAATGAGGAGGTCCAGGAGGTCAGCTGGGCTTCTTCTGGTTCTTCTGGTCTGGATCTCAGCAGCAGTGAAGCTGCAGTGGGCAGGATGAGGAACCGCAAAGCAGCTCCTTCCTTGGACCAGGTGACCTCCAGGTGACCTTCAGGGGTCAGAGGTCGTCCCCGCTGGGCTCCACTCAGGCCGGTCAGCAGGTGTCCGGTTCTTCTTCAGAGTTCCCCTGAGAGGAGAGGAACCGGCAGGAAGTTCTCTCTCGGTTCCTGGTGGACTTCAGGTCACAGTTTGAAGGAAGAGACTGAAAAATTCATCAGCTCGTCCGCAAGCAGTGACAGGAACATCTGGAGCGCCTGCAGGTGACGGCCCCTGACTGAAGGGACTTTGATGGTGGCAGAAGAAGAAGAAGAAGAAGAAAAAGAAGAAGAACAGAGACGTCTGCAGCCTCCGACTTCACAACGGCGATCTGAAGGCCCCCCCCCCCCTGATTCCTCACGCAGTGAAAACTGCGTCCCACTGGATTTGAAACCCAAACGTCCAATCACACGACAGCCACGCAGAAGCAGAGGAACTCAGCTGTTGATTGGTTCTCACACCAACATGTTTGTGTTGTTGTTGTTGTTGTTGTTGTTGTTGTTGTTAACATGGGGAGTGTTTGATTTCGTACCTGGGCAGCCCAGTCCGGCGGAGTCGCAGCTGCTAGTGTGGGCGGTGCTGCTGGGCGGGGACACGCCTTGGCCAGAGGAGGGGAGGGGTTAAAACAGGAAGAGGTTAATCAGTTTAAAACCATCAGTGGGAGGGGCTACGGGGTCACTTCCTGTTTGTTTTTTATTATTATTCAAAAAAAACATCAAAGACGAAGCTGCTTTAATATTCACATCACTCAGTTGGTCACATGACCAACAGCGGAAGGGACGGCTAAATGCTAAAAGCTACTGTTAGCATTGAATTAGCTCGCAGGCTAGCAGTTTTTAGTCAGCGTTAAAGTTTCAAACCCAGAAAATCAACAGAATGAAAGTTTTATGGGCAGACGAGACGGCACCACAGTGCGTGTGTGTGTGTGTGTGTGTGTGTGTGTGTGTGTGTGTGTGTGTGTGTGTGTGTGTGCGTGTGTGTGCGTGTCTTCCCTCTGGCATCAGCAAGAGATGAAAGACGGCCTAAAACGGTGATGGCACACAACACAGTTTACACAATGTCCACCGGACATACATACACACACACACACACACACACACACTCACACACACACACACACACACACTGGTCCTCATTAGCCAACCAGGAGGAAGTAACATCGTCTTCAAACACTCGCGGCCGCTCGTAAAGACAAAACAACGCTTCAGCGTAAACAAGCCGAAGCCCCGCCTCCTCGGTGGAAGAGGCGGGTCCTGAATGCACCAATCAGCAGGCAGCAGTTTGCCTTCCCACCCCGACCTGAGCCAACGTCGCAGCTAAAGCCGCTGCAAGTGAGGCGAGTGATGGTCAACCATGGGAACCTTTACCACAGTCTGCCACCGGGGGCGCCGGTGCTGCACCTCCACCACGCAGTCACGTTGATAATTCTACCACTGAAGCTGCTGCGCTAGCGGCTGCGCTAGCTGCACAACCACTTCCTGTCTCGGCCAAACAGCGCGGAACATCAAACACACACAACAGCGACGCACAACAACCACACTGACCGCACAATCGCAACACTGGACAATAAACACAACCTCAGCTCTCTCTGTGTGTGTGTGTGTGCCTGTGTGTGCGTGTGTGTGTGTGTGTGTGTGTGTGTGTGTGTGCGTGTTGAGTGAAACCACTGCGGCTCTACACTGATTAACAACCTTTTAAATAAACAGGTACACAAACACACACACACACACACACACTCCTAAAACACATCAATGTGTTTCAGATGTTTCTCTTCTAATAAACACACAAAAAAAACATCATTAGTGACGAGTGAAGTCACACACCACTTCCTGTGTGTGTGTGTGTGTCTGTGTGTGTGTGTGTGTGTGTGTGTGTGTTGGAATGTTGTTTACTGGCCTGTGGAGTCAGTAAACTGAGCACTTGTTCAGCAGGAGCTCCCCCTGCTGGTCAACATTATTCTCTGATTTCTCAGACTGCCGGCAGTTTGCCTCCCAGACAGCAGGGGGCAGCAGCAGCGGCGGCGGTGCGGTACTCACTGCAGCTGAGGGAGGGGTCGGTCTGGGCCAGGCTGGCCGGGATGTCCCAGTGCTGCTTGTCCCAGTCCAGCAGGCTCCCCGCGGCGTCGCAGCCCTGCAGCTGCAGCTGCTGCAGCTGCTGCAGCGGCAGTAGCTCCGCCCACAGCCGCAGGTTGTACATGTAGCCGTCCAGGCTGTGCGGCCCTGCGCACACATACAGACACACACACACACACACACACACACACAGAGCTCCGGTCAGCGTAGCCACAAACTCCAGCAGGGGGCGGAGCCTCAGCAGCAGCAGCAGCAGCAGCAGCACTGACCTCCCAGCTGGAAGCGGCCACCAGGGGGCAGCAGGAGGCCGGCGGAGGCGGAGCAGGTCTGGGTCCAGTGCTGTCCCTGCAGCAGGACCCCCAGCAGGCCGTCGGCGGAGGACCACTGCAGGCACAGCGGCGTCATGGTGGAGGTGAAGCTGGAGGAGGACAGCCTGGATTGGTCAAGCGGGCAGGAGGCCCCGCCCACCAGCAGCCGCAGGACCCCGCCCTGAGACACCAGGCCCAGCGCCACCTGGCTGCTGCTGTGGGAGTAGCTGAAGAACCACTCCTCCTGGTGGGGGGTGGGGGAGGGGGAGGGGAGGGGGGGGGGCAGTCAGTAGGGTCTCCACACCCCCCCCTTCTGTCACTAAGGGAGGTTCTGCCACTTCCTGTTTCCTGCCAGCAGGGGGAGACAGTCTCACCTGCTTGTGTCCGGTCCGCTCCACCTCGAAGCACAGCGTGAACTCGCTGAGCTCCGGGAACTCCACCGCCTCCGACACTCGGGTCACGTGACCGCCGTCGCCGGATATCGCCACCTTCTGGTTCCTCAGAGCCACTGCAACTGCACGGGGGGGGGAAGAAAGGAAACAGGATGAGGAGAAGGGCAAAATGGACGGAGAGAAAGATGGGATTGGGAGCCTGATGCTAGTCTAGGATTAGCCTGGTGCTACATGAGGATTAGCCTGGTGCTAGACAAGGAGTAGCTCGATGCTAGACAAGGATTAGCCTAATTTCAGCCAAGGATCGGCCTTACACGAGTCTAGTGTAAACCCAATGCTAGGCTAGAATTAACCTGATGCTAGCTTGGTGTGAATGTGCTTAACGGTAGCCAAAGATTAGCCTGATGCTCTTTCAGGATGAGCCTGAGGCAAGAGCAGGATCAGCATGAAGCTAGCCCAAATTAGCCTGATGCTAGTCTAGGATCAGTCTGATGCTACCCGGGTTAGCCTGATGCTAGCGTGTGCTATCCAGGGGTCCTACCGTGTCGGTAGCTCACGCTGAAGCCTCTCTTCTGCACGCTGAAGTCCGAGGTGAAGCTGAGCTCCATCAGGTTCCCAGTGGAGTTGAGCGACAGGCCGCTGGCCGTGGGGCCGCAGAACTTGACGTCGGCGCCCCCTGTCTTCACCAGCACGCGGTCGTAGATGCAGCCCGGCGCCTCCTCCAGGTCGAAGTCCAGGAAGGAGATCTGCACGACGAAGCCGGCGGGGGCCTGCAGCGTCCAGCGGCACGCCTGCGAGTTGGGGTACTTCTGGGGGTAGCAGGGCGACGAGAAGACCCCCTGGACCTCCGTCAGCACGGCGCCGCACTGGGCGGAGCTACAGCCCAGCGCTGTGACGGTCGGCCGATGACAGTCCATTAGTCGCCGAGACGGGAAGTTGACCCGGAGGGGGCGGTGAGGAAGGAGACGAGGTTCATTAGGGGAGGGAGGTCTTCATCGGCCAAGAGGAGACGATGAAGAAGAGCAAGAACACCACGAAGGATAAGAGGAAGAACAAGAGGAACAAGAGGAACAAGAGGAAGAACAAGAACGTGAAGAAGAACACGAAGAACAAGAAGAACAAAACCAAGGAGAAGAAGAAGATGAAGACCAAGAACACGAAGAACCAGAGGAAGAAGAACAAGGAGAAGAGACGTCCTGCAAGAGTGAAGCTTTTATTTTGAAAGAGGCCCCCTGCTGAGGTCCAGTGGACGCGACACCACAGCATCGTGTGACACACTGCGACTCGTTAGCACGTTAGCTTGTTAGCTTGCCGTTTGCCTCCAGCTGTCACAACCAGCAGCGCAACACCTCATTTGGAACACACACACACACACACACACACACACACACACACACACACACACACACACACACTCACTCAAAACAACTTCCAGCTGAAGTGTGAAACGTGTCAACAAGCTGCAGAGACACTAATGAGGCTGAGTGTGTGTGTGTGTGTGTGTGTGTGTGTGTGTGTGTGTGTGTGTGTGTGTTTGCCAGTCATGGTCTCTAATTAAAGGCGTCTCATTGGCTGAAGCTAATGCTTCCTGTCAGCTGACTGCTTCCTGTGACTCCACCAGTGGGGGGCGCTGTGGCTCGGGTCACATGACCGTTCCCCACCGCCAGTCACCAGTGGGTGGCGCCACAGCAGAGCTCTGAGTAAGTGAGTGGGCGGGGCCTGGGACACGCTGACTGCTGGTTGGCCAGTGGTGCTGCTGGGATACCCTGCGGTCACTTCTACTCCGAGATAGGCTCCACCCCCTTTGGGGGTTGGCTAACAGGAAGTTAGCTTAGCATCTGGCTAGCTAGCCGTGAAAAAAACCTCTCTCTCTCTATCTCTCTCTCTCTCTCTCCCTTCATCAGGTTGCACTGCAGGTAACCCCCCTGTGGCCCCGCCCACCCACCTCTCTGATTGGACAGCAGCAGGGTCAACTTTACACACACACACACTCACACACACATTCTTACAGTAGGGAACAAACGAGCCGCTCTGTCTCCCAGGTGGCGCTGACTCACTCTAACAGGTGTTCAGGCTCCGCCTCCCCCAACACACACACACACACACACACACACACACACACACACACACCTGTCTGTCACCAGGAGGTGATAGAGAGGCATGGAGGCGGGGGCGGGGGGTGAAGACGTCTCACTGCAGGGACCCCTGACAACTGGAACATCATCAATCAGGACCAGGATTAAGATCAGGACCAAGACCAGGACCAGGGCCATGACTAAGACCGAGACTATGACCAGGACTAGGACCAGGGTCCGGGTCAGGACCAGGATTAAGATCAGGAATAGGGCCAGGACATGGATCAGGATCAAGACAAGGACCAGGACCATAATCAAGACCAGGACAACAATCAAGAACAGGACCAGGATACGGACAAAGACCAGGGCCAGGACCAGGGCCAAGACCAGGACAAGAATCAAGACCAGGACTAAAACCAGTGCCAGCATTAAGGCCAGGACTAAGACCAGGGGCCAGGATGAGACCAAGACCAGGACCAGGACCAGGACTAACAGCTCTGCAACTCTGGAGAACTGAGGAGAAGTTCCACATGTTTCTCTCTGTAACATTTACAGTTTCCTGCACACGGGCGCGCGCACACACACACGCACGCACACACGCACACACACACACACACACACACACGCACGCACAGACCTTAATGTATTTTCCATACCCTACCAGAAGCCTCAGGCCAAACCGAGCGGTTAGCACACACTCGTAAAGTTCCCAGCAGTACCAAACCACAACACACACACACACACACACACACACACACACACACACACACACTCTCTCTCTCTCTGGTCAGAAGTGAAAACACTGACAGACCCTCTGACTGCAGAGGAAACCAGCGGCTGCTTGGTCAGAGGTGATACTGGTCCCAGTCTGGACCCAGCTGCTCCTGAACCGGGACCAGCAGGTCACCAGGTCACATGGTCCACTGCTTCCTGGAGGAGACACCTCCGCTTTCAGGAGGACACGTCAGCTGACGGGTGACGGTGCTTTTCCATCGGGAACGCGGCAGCAGGAAGTGGACCATCCACTTCCTGTTTCCACCCAGCAGCAGCAGCAGCAGCAGCAGCAGCAGCAGCGGTGGTGGGTTCGAGTCGAACTGCTGGAAGTTTGAGAGGACTGAAGGACGAAGAGGAAGAAAGGAAGGAGGAGAAGGAGGAGGAGGAAGAGAAGGAGGAGGAGAAACACGAGATGGAGGAGAAAGGAGGAAGATGAAGAGGGGGAGGAGGAGGAGAGGAAGAGAGGAGGAGGAGTAGAAGGAGGAGGAGGAGAGGAAGAGGAGGATGGAGGAAGAGCAGGAGGAGGAGGAGGAGCAGGAAGAGGAGGAGGAGGAGAGGAAGAGGAGGAGAAGGAGGAGGAGGAGAGGAAGAGGAGGAGGAGGAGGAGAGGAAAAGGAGGAGGAAGAGAAGGAGGAGGAGGAGGAGAGGAAGAGAGGAGGAGTAGAAGGAGAAGGAGGAGGAGGAGGAGGAAGAAGAGGAGAGGAAGAGGAGGAGGAAGAGGAGGAGAAGGAGGAGAACTTGAGGGCTCCTGCAGTTTCTGCTCAGCTGGAAAGTTTGAGTTGGAAACATGGAAGCAAAGCAGGAGAGACACTGAGGGAGCAGGAGGGACGCACAACAGCAACACAACACAACAGCAACACGACACCACACAACACAAAACAACACAACACCACGCGGTACAACAAGAAAACACAGCAGTTCAACACAGCAGGAACCAGAGGTGGCGCTGCTGCGCTGGATGTGTGTGTGTGTGTGTGTGTGTGTGTGTGTGTGTGCCTACCGTGCTGCTGGCGGCTGGTCCACAGCAGGAGTAGCAGAACGGCGAGCTGGAGGCCCCGCCCACCTCCTTCTCCTCCTCCTCCTCCTCTTCCTGTGGCTGACTCCCTGCAGCAGCAAGTGTCAATCAAACAGACAGCAGGAAGCCCAAGAGGAAGTCCCGCCCCCTCACACCACACCCTGGTGGCCACTATGGGCAAAGCTCTTTAAGCCCCCCCGCCCCCCCCCCAGTGATATTGATTTGGTTTGATTGACTCCTGATGCTCGCTCCCGCTGGGCTGAGCAGCTTCCTGGTTGCAGCAGTTCCACCTCTGACCAGCAGAGGCCAACTGAGCAACCAATCACCACACAGCATGCAGTTTGTTCTCTGGTTCTGCTGGAAGAATTTATCCAAGAGTTATCCATCCCTCCCTCTCTCTCTCTCCCCCTCTACCTCCCCCCCTCTCTCTCTCCTCACTCGACCTCGCTGTCTTAAAGCGACGCAGATCCGCTGCTGCCGTCAGACGCATTGAGCGCTGACATTCAGCGTCAACTCGCCTCTTTGTGCGCCAGGAAGCGGGCGAGCGGGCGGGCGAGCGCCGGGGTCAGCCGCGCGGCATAAAGAGCCCCATTCATGCGTCATCCAGCTTCCCACCCCACGTTCCGATCGGGGCATCTGGCTCGGCCGACCGCGCTCACAATCAGGAGCCGTCACAACAGCCGCGCTCCCACCGCGGCGCGATCACAAAATAAAAGCCACCTTTCAGAAAGTTTGACCAAAGTACAATTTGAATTTGCAGGTGTGAAGATCACCAGCCGGGATTCCTGGTCGAATCTGGTCCCACGAGAAATCACGAGAATTCTCATGGGAAGGAATTCTCGTAAATGTACGAAAAAAAAAAAAAATCCGAAACGTTTTTTTTTTCAAGTTTAGCTGATTCCATGACCCGTATTTTATTGACATATTTAGGTTTTGCATAATTGTAGGAGTGATGGAAATATACATATGTTATATAAATACATATATAAATGTATATATATATATATACATTTATATATATACATGTATATATGTATTTATATAACATACAAACATGTATATATGCATGTACACATATATATACATATATATGTATATATATATATAATACACATATATATGTATATTATATATATACGTATATATACATACATACATACATACATACATATATATGTATATACACATATATATGTATACATATATATGTGTATATACATATATATGTATACATATATATGTATATACACATTTATATACATACATATATAATATACATATATATTCATGTTATATATATACATATATATTTATATATATGTATGTATATAAATTTTGAAAGTTTTAAGCCCTCGCAGAGCGTCGGTGATGCAACGGAGATGAACGAGGATTAGAGGCTAACGCAGGATAGCGACCACTCGCTAGCTAGCTACAACACAACGTCAAAAGGAGTTCGCCAGAGACGATCCATTGTTGATGGCTCCATCCTTCATAATAAAACGTCAACCCCCTGGGTCGGGCTACTGTTTGTGAAAAGGTCAGGACAAAGTGAACAGGAAACACGGAGCCCCCTGGTGGAGTAGTGGGTTAGTGCAGCTGCCACTTCAGCATGAACAAAACAACCTTCGCGAAAGAAATGAACTCATCAAATCAAAGAATTAATCTGTTTTAATCTCAGCAGGAAGTTCACAGGAACAACATGTTCACTGGTCGCATCGTCTGTGTCAAACTGTGTCGCCGGGCAGAAGTCTCGACAAGGCTGCTTCTGATTGGACCAACATGACAATAAATATCCAACAAGTGAGTTTTTGTTTTTTGTTTTTTTTGGGGGGGGGGGGTTGTCCGAAACTCGTCCAGCTGAGAAAAACACACAAAGAACCTTCACAATAAAAGCACCTTGATAAAACAAATGTTTGAAAGTTGAAAAGTTTAACTCGAAGGGCAGTCGTCGTGGTCGGTGATCAGGTCAGTGTGTCACACACACACACACACACACACACACACACACACACACACACACACACACACACACACACACACACACTTGCAGTGTGTCAACTGCTGACTGACCAAAGCAGAACAACAGTTTGATGACACACAAACATCAGGAAAGTGATTTCCTGTCTGTTTTCACTCTCTCTCGCTCACACACACACACACACACACACACACAGTGAAGACTTGAACACATGAAACTTCAGCCAGGCGCCAACGCTACACACATTACACAAACTTTTTTTTTCCAGCAGTGAAGACAAAAGCGCGCACACACACACACACACACACACACACACACACACACAAGAAATACATCAACTTTCAAATAATAACTTACATGTTGGGGAGGGGGGGGCTCAGACCCCCCCACAGAAACTTTTTTGAGTGTGTGTCCGCAGCGCAGCAGAGAGAGAGTGAGAGTGAGAGAGTGAGAGAGAGAGAGAGAGGGAGGAGCAGCAGAGGGAGAGAGACAGAGAGAGAGAGAGAGAGAGAAAGGGTGGCGCCCTCCGCTGGAGGGGGCGGGGCTAAGGAGCTGCTCCAGGCAGTGAGCTGCAGGAGCCACTTCCAGTCGTGGCGTCGGGACAGGTGTGACGTCATCAAGTGGGCGGGGCTTCCAGACAGGAAACACCTCCAGTCAAAGAGAAAAACACCTTCTCTGCCCAATAGAAACCTGAGGCAGAGCAGAGTTTCCACTTCCTGCTGGTGATGGAGCCAGCAGCCGCCTCACTGCTCCAACCTGGTGATGTGACCAGGGGAGGGGAGGGGGGCGGGGCCTTGAACAGCAGAGTGAGGCTGCAGCTCATTTGCCTGCAAGCAGGAAGTTCTTCACACCCCTTTGCATCCAGATGGAGGTGAGCAGGAAGTGCCTTCATCGCACACAGGAAGTGGTGGTGCAGTCGTCCAGCTGAGGGCTGAAGAGGTGAGACTGCCCCCTGCTGGTGGTGGCGGCGGCTGCAGCAGATCAAACAGGGTGCTTTATTTTGAAAAAACAAAGCCCCAGTGTTTCTGATGACATGGCCGGTCACATGACCCCAAGCAGGAAGCAGTGGCATCCAACACTTCCTCTGTGTTAGCATATGCGGCTAACTGTTGGGCTAACGAGAGAAAGACGCAGTGACGACTGAGATCATTTTTTTCAAACATTTTATTCAAAGGTTTTTGTGACGTTGAATAGAAACCAGAGAGACGGCGGGATCAGAGTGAAACCTGAAGACAGCGCCCCCTGCTGGGCCGGCTGACTCCTGACTGAGAACTGCTTGTGAAAACATGAACCTGAAGGTGAGATTGTTCATTGATCAGCTGCAAAATAAAACAAAAAACGTCTACCTTTTTTTTTTAAAACTGAAGAAGAAGAAGAAGAAGAAGAAAGTAAAGAACAAGAACAAGAAGCAAAGAAGAAGAAAAGAAAATAAAGGCGAAGAAGAAGAAGAAGAAGAGACGTCAACACCGCCCCCCAAAAAAACCAGAACAAAAAAATTAAAAACCCCACAATCCACTTCACTCAACTAGCTCGCAGTGTTAGCATGTAACGGCTAGACCTGTGGGCCCGGCAGAGGTCAAAGGTCAGAGCTCGTGCGCTAACGCTGTTAGCCTAGCCGCCTAGCCGCTTAGCCTCTTAGCATCCAGGGCGCGAGAGTCTGGGAGCCCGGCGAAGACACAGGAGGACCTTTGTTACAGCCTGATTCCAGCAGTGTGTGTGTGTGTGTGTGTGTGTGTGTGTGTGTGTGTGTGTGTGTGTGCGTGTGTGTGTGTGAGATCAGTGACAGATAGGGCGGCGCTGGCGGGCCAGGCAGCGGCCGGGACAAAGGCCTCATTCTTTGCCGGTGGTCAGCAGCTTGAGGGCCTTCTGCAGGTTCTGCACGGCCGTCGACACGTCCTCGTACTGCAGCGCGCTGCCGGCGTACTTGCAGTACTTCTGCGCCTTGGTGAAGTCCTGCGCGGAGAGATTGACGCCACCTGGTGGAGGGACAGGGGAGGGAAGGGGAGGAGCGTCAGCACGGAGAAATGGCTGCGGAGCACCGGTGTCGTTATCTTTGGCCAGCGGAGCCAAATCACTGCTAGAGCTGCTAGCCCAATGCTAGCACAGCACGTAGTGCTCAGACTACAACTCCCAGAATGCTCTGCGGCTCAATCAGGACAGGGCGTTCACTGAAGGATGCTTTTATGTGACCATTTTCACATTATTATGTAAAGACTTCACAGAACGACGCAGAAAATGATCCGAAAATAATCTGATACTTTCATGTTACAACGTGAAACTGAGCCATGCTTTTATTTTCTCGGGTGGCAGCACTGTGCTGCTGTCATTAGTTGATTGGTTTATTTTTATTTTGAAATACATTATCTGCCTGAGGCCAAAGGTTACTATTGGAATTTAACTCTGAAGGCCAAAATGTAAATTTGTATTTACATTTTATTCATTTTGAGGAGTCATTTTATTTTGAAATTTGTTTTTTGTTTTTCGTACGTGTAATTTGAAATTATTTATTGTATAGTATGAAGCTTGGCTTGATCTACATTCACTGTTTGAGTTCATATGAAAAGGCTCCTCTCCTCCTCCTCTTCTTCTTCTTCTTCTTCTTCTTCGGTGGTGGTGTTGTGCTTCCTGTTGCCGTGGAGATGTCAGCTGACTGCAACAGGCTGTTGACGCTCTGCTGAGGGGTTCTAATCTGATCCAGACCCAGATGCATTGTGGGTAAAAGGTCCTCCAGCGGTGCGACGTGGAAACTCATCAGTCACCGCTCACTCCGAGGATTGTGGGTAATTGACGAGGCGAGGATGGAGGGAGGGGGGGAGCAGATCCACCACCAGGAGTGTGTGTGTGTGTGTGTGTGTGTGTGTGTGTGTGTGTGTCTCACCCTGCTGCGTGGCGCTGAGTAGCGACGGGTCCACCGCCGGAGCCGTTCGGGGGAGGGGCACCGGCTTCACCGCTTCTGTCGGGCCAATCACAGCGCAGAAATAGGTTCAGCCGACAGCCAATGACCAATGAGCGCGCGCGCACACACACACACACACACACACACACACACACACACACACACACACACACACACACACACACACACACACACACACACACACACACACCTGTGGGCGGGGCCAGATCGGCAGGGGTGTTGGCCGGGGCGTGGGCCCCCGGTGGGACGTGGATGTTGTTGAAGTTGGTGCTGGTGGGGGCGGGGCCGGGGGCGGGGCCAGGAGAGAAGCCAATCCCAGCGCCCGGGCCCGGGCCCAGGCCCAGATCCTGGTCCTGGTCCTGGTCCTGGTACTGGGGCGCTCTGAAGGAACCGCTGTGGGACAGACCGGGGTCGGAGAAGCCTGCAGCGCCCTCTTCATCTGGAGGCAGACACACACAAAGATTTCAGTTTTAGTTTTTATTGCCTTCTTTATTTCCACTGATATCATTTTACATCTTTTTGCACAAACAATTTCTGTAATTAGGCAAGTTTCCCCACTTTAGGATCAATAAAAGCCTTCGATTACACACACACACACACACACACACACACACACACACACACACACACACACACACTGAGGCCAGTGTGACCCAAACAGGAAGTGACATCATCCTCCCCCTCCACGGTCTAGGACAGAGAAGATGAGAAGGGCGCTGAGGAGGAGGAGGAGGACAAGAAGACAAAACGTGTTTCCTGTCGCCACCAGCAGGGGGCCCCAAGGTGGAGTAAGGCTCCGCCTCCATTTCACTGCCTCAGGCTAATGCTAACACTGAACACTAGTCCTGGCAGTGCAGTGTCCAGACATTCCTTAACACACACACACACACACACACACACACACACACACACACACACACACACACAGCTCCAGTCTAACAGGCATCTGCTAAACTGCTGCAGGAGGTGGAGCAGCTCCACCAGCTGGAGACCAGACTGCCCCTAACCAGGTCACACTGGCCACAGCGCCCCCGATGGCCACGGCTGGTATTACACCCCAGCAGTCATTTCAAGACTCCACGCCTGAAAATGTTTAGCGAGGAGCCTGAAGGTCCAGAACATCACTGATGCAACAGCCCTCAGCTGAGCTAATGGCTAGCAGCTGTCCTCTGCTAACACACACACACACACACACACACACACACACACACACACACACACACAGCCATTAACAGCAGATGTAAAGTATGGAACATCATGTCCTGAAGCTGGTGGTCTCCTCCTCTTCATCAGGTGACCACCTGTAGCTGCCTGCAGCCTGCCTGGTGTCCACCAGGGGGAGACACCTTCACAACCTGGTTGGTCCTCAAACCTGCTCCACCTGGAGGAGGAGGCGCCTGCTTGCAGCCAGAGGAACATCTGTGCAGCGTCTGAGCTGCAGGAGGACCTGATTCTTCTTGGTGGGGCCATACAGTCTGAGGGACATCAGGAGGAGGAGGAGGAGGAGGAGCTTCTGGTGGACCTCCGGCTGAACGCTGCAGACACCGGCAGATCCTGCAGCTTCAGCGGCTTCTTAACTCCAGGACCATGATGCTCCTCTGGTCCAGGAGGTGTGGAGGTCCTCCACCACACCACCAGAGCAGACATCCAGTACTCCTCACAGCGTCTTCAAACACTGCCGCTGCTCCTCCAGACACCACACCTGAGCAGCACTCGCACTGGCCACGCCCTCCTCTGAGTGCCACCTCCATCAACCAATCACAGCCAGCAGCACCAACTGAACCATCAGAGTGGAATGTTGTCACACACACACACACAGCAGCTGAAGAACACACACACACACACACACACACACACACAGTGCTGATATGAGCAGAGCTCCACCTCTCTGATGATGTCATCAGAGACCCCAGTGCATCAGGAGGTACAGAGCGAGGTACTACACTGTGTGTGTGTGTGTGTGTGAGCGGTGATGTCATCATGCTCAGCTTACTGGGCCAAATGCTTCAAGAGGCCGCCGCCCCTCCCCTGATGACCTCAGCGCTGGAAACCCCTCACAGCCAGAGGAGATCTAGTTCACACATCATCACCATCATCATCATCATCATCTTCATCACCATCACCTCCAGACAGCAGAGGAACCCAGCAGCATCACGTGACCTCGGACCACCAATTAGCTGTCACCAACAAACCAACCAACGTGCCTGCCTGGTTCCTCAGCCTGGTTCCTCTGGGGTCTGCAGAGGAACCAGGCTGAGGAACCTCAGAGGAACCGGGCCTGCTTGTTTCTGCTCTAAAGGTCCAGCCAGCAGCCCTCAGAGGAGCTCTGGAGAATTACAGCACGGGGAGGGCGTTTAAACAAAAGTGGAGACAAAGACGTGAAAACATGTGAGATCATCTGGGGTGTGGACCACCG
Organism: Nelusetta ayraudi; assembly: GCF_046127955.1. Lineage (NCBI taxonomy): Eukaryota > Metazoa > Chordata > Actinopteri > Tetraodontiformes > Monacanthidae > Nelusetta > Nelusetta ayraudi. The sequence continues at coordinate 226,327 of NW_027466278.1, forward strand.
AGCCTCCTCCTCCTCATCCTCCTCCTCCTCCTCCTCCTCCTCCTCCTCCTCCACTAATGACCACCTGACAGAGCAGGAGTGGCGGCCGGGACGCCGCCGCCGCTAATGGAAGCTCTCAAACACTCCAGAAGCTGTCAGCAGCAGGTTTTAATCCATCTCAGGAAGGAGCGGCTCTGAGCCATTAACGCTGCTGCTGCTGCTGCTGTGTGTGTGTGTGTGTGTGTGTGTGTGTGTGTGTGTGTGCGTGTGTCCCCGAGGCTGACGAGCACAACAAGCGGTTGAACTTTGACGAAACGTCGCTGAGGAAGCTGCCAACGTCACCTCCACTCAGACCTTCTCCTCACCGTGTCCTCCTAAAGGTCACCTGCTGTGGCCTCCGCCTGCAGCCGCGCTGAAGGTCAGGCAGGCCGGCCAGGTCTCTCACACACACACACACACACACACACACACACACACACACACACACACACACACACACACACACACACTCTCTCTAAAGTTCTTTCACCTCAGACACAAACATATTAGCGGCTAATCTGACCCACACACACTCCGAATCTCTCAGTTGTTCCTGATTTCTGACCGCTTCCTACCTGATAACACACACACACACACACACATACACACACACACAGGAAGACGACCCGGTGCCATATCGGCGCTCCCACCTGCTTCCTGGTCTGGGTCCAGGCCCAGGGGCCCGGGCTGCGGCGTCTCTCCGTTCTTCAGGCAGTTGTGGATGTAGGTGGCCTTCCAGCGGGCATACTTCCTGTGCTGGAGGTTCTGCAGGGAGGAGAAGCACAGCACTGGTTGGTTAGTCAGCAGGCACCAGCCAGACAGGGGGGGGGGGGGGGGGGTAATTGGTGGGAAGCAGGAAGTGACTGAGCTGATTGTTGTTATTGGTGATCGGCTGCTCTGGTCTGGTCTGACTCACCTCCTCCGACAGCTCCCCGAACACCGACAGCACTTCCAGCAGCAGACTGGACGTGAAGAAGGACTTGACCATGTTCCTGCAGGGAGGTCAAGAGGTCACAGGTCATCAGGTGGATGGAGGAAACACACACACACACACACATGTTGGAATAACATCAACACATTCAATGTTTCACACACACACACACACACACACACACACACACACACACACACACACACACACACACACACACACACACACACACACACACACACACACACACACACACACACACACACACACACACACACCATGAATAGGCTCCTTGTAGCCTCCTCACGCTGCAGGAAGTCTCTGATTCCACTAAAGTTTCCCACAAACATCCACCTGACAGAGTGTCAGCTGTGTGTGTGTGTGTGTGTGTGTGTGTGTTGTGGTCCTGTTAGTTTCTTGTAAAAGCACACACACTTACACGCACTCACACACACACACAAACAAACACCCACAGCCACCTCCAGCCATTCAGCGGTCACACCGCGGCGTCCTGACAACTTCCTGGTTCCCTGTGCAGGTTGGCCACAGGTGGCGCTAACGCAGCGTTAGCCAGCTGAGGTAGCTCGCTGCTAACGCAGGAGTGAATGTTGATAATCTGGTTTTGTGTAGGTATGGGAGGAGGAGGAGGAATAGAAGATGAAGAGGAAGAGGATAAGATGAAGAGGAAGAGGGAGAAAGGAGGAGGAGCAGAATCACAAGGAGAGGAAGAGGAGGAAGAGGAGGGGAAAGAGGAGGAGAAGGAGGAAGCGGAGGAAGAGGATAAGGCGAGGGAGGAGGAGGAGAAGGAGGAGTAGGAGGTAGAGAATGAGGAGGAGGAGGAGTTGGAGGAGGAGCAGGAGGTAGAGAATGAGGAGGAGGAGGAGGAAGAGGAGGCTCCTACTTGTGGAAGCGGCCGGCTCGGTCTTCATTGTCGGCGTAGATGAACATCTTGAGGGCGTAGTTCTCGATGTGGGCGTTGCCCACCACCTCCTGGGTGATGGAGTCCTCGTTGACCAGCTCCACCTTCATCTGGAAGACAGGGGGAGCCGCTGAGCAAAGTGGTGGTGTGGCGGAGCCAACAGGCAGAGGGAGGCTACTGCACCCTGAACTGAGCATCATCATCGGAGCTGGAGCTGCTTCCAGGAGGCCTACGCCCAACCAGAGGGGGTCCACCTCACTGGCCACGCCCCCTTCCCTTCCCCCCCCACTCGTCCCCCACCTCCCCTCTACTCGGCTCGTTAGCGAGGCTACGGCTAACGAGCTGAGAGCTCACAGTGGGAGGTGCCTTCATTCACCTCCTCTCCAGGAAATTAGGCCGACGTGAGTGGGCGGAGCTGGCAGGAGGACCCAGTGTGTGTGTGTGTGTGTGTGTGTGTGTGTGTGTGACTCACTGCCTCCAGCTGGTCCATCAGTTTGGCCAGGAACTTCCTGCACTCGGGGCTTCTGCTGTCCAACTTCATGCCCGTCTGCATGGCAAACAGCCGGCCTGCAGGGCGGAGACAGAGAGTCGGCGCCGTCACGTCGTGGCCATCGTGACCTTTGACCCGTCAGTCGTCCCTGCGTCACATGACGACCAGGCTCCGAGGACTCATCGGGGACTAACGACCGGCTAAACTACTGAATTAGCGATTCATTTCCAAACAAACAGGAAGTTGATGGTTCAACGTCGGGTCATGTGACACAGACAGTCGTCAAGCAGTGGGAGGCTGCGGGACCACAGAGATTCATCCTATCGTTCCGGGACAATGACGACCTTTGACCCACCCCTGCTGTCCAGTCAGAGAACTGCATGCTCATGTGTCTCATTCTCACAAGTCCATATATTAAAACTGGAGTGTCAGACACCTTCACTCTTACATCAACACGGAATGAAAGAACAATAACAGAGTTTTGCTTTTGGTTGGTTGTTTTTGAGATTTTAGATCAAGACCCAGTGGGACTGTACGGAACCATCCAACAGAATCTGATTCTGCAGCGACAACAGACGCGGTCACAACACGTCACGGAGACCAAGGTGGGGCTCATTCCTCCGACATGATTGGAATCCGTCCTGTGACGTCACAGCCAGGAACGAACGAGCTGGACCTGCTCCTCAGTGCTCACCAGCCGTGACGTCACCTGAAAAAAAGTTTTTATCTCTGAGCAGAAAGTGGGCCGATGGGATTCAGCTGATAGCCAGCTAGTAGCCAGCTAGCAGTGAACAGGCTAACGCCAGGACCGGGCCGGTGTGTGTCCCTAACACTGACCACCACTTCCGGGGACACCAGAGGGACGCTGGCCTAGCTGGTCAGCTTCAGGCTAACGCTGCTAGCACCGCCGGGCTAGGCTAACACGCCGGGCTACTATTAGCGGGGCAGACCATTGAAAAAGTGAAGCCCCAAACTCTGCTGTAGAGTTTGGAGGCTATGCTAACAGCTAGCGCTAACCCCGGAAGCGGGAGAGAGAGAGAGAGAGAGAGAGAGAGAGAGAGAGAGAGAGAGAGAGAGAGAGAGAGAGAGTGAGAGAGAGAGAGAGAGAGAGACTCACAGTAATAGGCCACCACCGGGTCCCGCTTCTCGTGCTCCTGCGCGGTCCGCAGGTGGTGCTGGAGGGATCTGAACTGCGGCGGCAGCGCCATGACGCCGTCGGTCCTCCGGAGGCTCAACTCACCGCTGACAGCTTCTCTCACTCACTCTCACTCCGGTGCTGGTGTGTCGAGTTGCTGTGTTGTGTTGTTATGGTCTGATGTCGCTCCGCGCTCACTTCCGGGTTCACGGCCAATGGCAGCTGCCGCCTCACCGTAGAAGCGCTGACGTCGCGCAGCATGGACGTCATTGGACAGTTTTTTTGGAGCGTGTGGTTGTTCTTTGATCTCTTCCTGCGCACCTGATTGTTACATTGATTTTAAATGACGCTATTGCCATTTTCCCATTTTTGTTGTTGTTGTTGTTTTTTTTTTCTTCCGATTTATTCAATGTGAAGACGCATAGTGTGCCGAGGAAGCGCATTACTGCCACCCTAGAGGGAGGACGTGAAAATTATAACGTCATTTCGTGATAATCTTCACGTTATAATGTGTGGCAGCAATGTGCTTCCGTAGTAATTAGAACAAAACCCGGGGGCGGGGGGGGGGGGTACTTTATTGTATTTGTACACAGATTATAGAGCTAGATTCAACTAGAACTCCGTTGTCCTATTTGTGGCTTCCGTTTCAATCTACTCGAGTTGACGCAAGCGCAATCACGTGAAAAAAAAATATGACGACATAACGTGATAGTTTGCCGTTATGTCACGATAACGTGATACTAAGCCCTGGTTTGTTTGTTTTTTTTTTTCCTAGGATGGCAGCAATGCGCTTCTGTGTTCTTCAGGCGTGTAGCCGAATGCACCGGGTGCCTTTGCCGTACAGGCACCTTGTTCTGTGTTTTTCAGACTACTGGTATCTTTACACTGACTCTGGGGAAAACGCACAGGGAATCCAGTGTACCTGTTTTAACCTGTTCTTAACCTGTACAAACGGCAAATAAATCACTATTCTATTCTATTGATCAGTTGGAATATTGATCACAAACCAGAAGCGGCTTCTCTTAGTTGCTGTTTTTGTTTTGTTTTTTTGTTGAAATAATCATTTTTTCATTTTGACGCCAACCAACGATGGGTATAATAGGTGAGACTTGTGGAGGAGGTGAAGCCTGAAGACGTCACCGTGGCAACAGTTAAGCCCTTAAGTCAGACGCCGGCGTCCTCCTCACAGGTCTGGTGTGTCACCGCGGTGAAAATGTCACAGTGTGAAGTGACTGATGTGTTCATCAGTGCCCCCCCCCCCCAACACACACACACACACACACACACACACACACACACACACACACACACACTCCTTCATTACAGGCTCCTCTAATTAAAGCAGCGACTCTTCAGAGCCGCAGATACACGCAAATGAAAGCCGCATCCCTGCGGCTCTGCCGTGGACGCGAGTGCAACGTGGCAGAAACACTTCCAGCAGGACTGTGATCCCTCGCTAGAAGGCAAAAAATAAATAAATAAAATAAATAAATAAATAAAGTGTCACCCCCGATCAGCGGGTGGCGCCAAACGGAGCGTGTGGTGTCGGTACCAGGGCTGGGTGAGAGCAGCGGAGACGCGGTGAGTCCGACAGGAAGCCAACGACAAGACGTTTGTCAGATATTTTTAATGGAATCATCTCAAGACAACAGGACAGGAAGGACGACGGGATCGAGCGGTCGGTCGAGTGTGTCGCTTTGTTTCTGGAACCACAGAGAAAGTGATGGGACTCAAACACAGGGCTAACTTGGGAGGGGGGGGGGGTGATTGAGGGTGTGTTGCATCCGTCCTGCCACGCCTGACGCGTGGTGCCAGATGGTCATGTGACCTCCCATGTGACCGGCCGTTGTCATGAAGGTTGTCATTAGTTCAGGATTGCGGACTCTTCAACACCACATTGCTTCCAACAACAGGCTAACAGCGGCGGGAAGAGTCTTCGACCACGTCGACACAGGTCCCATCGTGTACACCCTTGTGGTTAGCAGCGCAATGCTAACGATGCTAACATCCGCCCTACAGTCGACGTTGGGAGACAAACCATCGGACCAACGAGCACAACAGTCTCACAGACGTCCCCCGGCCACCCGTCTGTCTGTCAGTCAGTCAGTCAGTCAGTCAGTCAGTCAGTCAGTGAGACAGTCTGTCTGTCTGTCAGTCAGTCAGTCAGTCAGTCAGTCAGTCAGTCAGTGATACAGTCTGTCTGTCTGTCAGTCAGTCAGTCAGTCAGTCAGTCAGTCAGTGAGACAGTCTGTCTGTCAGTGAGACAGTCTGTCTGTCAGTCAGTCAGTCAGTCAGTCACTCCTCAGGAAGGTCGACACGACTTCCGTAAAAACCGCCACGTTAATCTTCCCAAGAATCATCACTGGTCATGTGACACAAACAGCTTCCTGTCCAGAGTTCTTCACCGAGACCAGACCAGCTGGCACCACGTCGCTTTGCTTTCTGATGCTTAGCCTAGCCTAGCCTAGCCTAGCCTAGCCAAGCCAAGCCAAGCTCAGCTTTGGTCTCATTTGGCATCACATTGAGACCCAGCCGTCCAATGGGAGTGGCTGTCGTTGCCCCGCCCACCTGGCTGAGAGCTTCAGGCCAAACCTCTTCGTCTCGGCGTCAGAACTTCTGGACAGACGGCACAAGTCAGACAAACAGGAAGTAACCGAGTCGCACGCCTGGTTTCATACCCTCCCAGAGCCGCAGGGGCGAGGGGGGATGGGGGAGGGGGGCGGAGCCAATTCAGACCCCACCCCACACACAGCTTTGGGAAGATTTGAAACCAGGCTTCTTTTTTTTTTTTTTTTGTCTCCACTTTTGTCTGATGATGCTATTTTGTACCTGAGATGATAAAACGCACTGCTGAAAACTTGATAACAAAAGTTGGATGGATGTCTGATTAGAAAAAAACAGAGAAAAAAAAAAAGAAAAAAAAAGAAGTGACAATACAAAAGGTGAGAGGTAATCATTTCCAGCGGAGGAGTGGTGGAGCTGCTGCAGGCAGGAGGAGACGACGGAGCTCCAATCAGACGCTGACAGTAAACCAACCAGCTTTAAAAACAGGTCCTATAGAAAAAAAAAGAGACAACAACCACTTTGTTCTGGTCTCAGTGCCTCCCCCTAGAGGCTGAACACTCGAAAGCAACTCTCATTTCAGACTTGTTAATCACTATATAGGTTTTTTTCATCCCAGAAAATTCATTTTTACTCTCTAATTGCCGTTAAATTTGTCTTTCAAACTCTTTTTTACGGCTCTCTCCTCCCTCAGTGGACACCTGCACCTTCAACCTTCATCCCTCCTTCCTGCTCTCCGAGGAAGAACCTCCTGAGCAGGAGGTGGCGCTCTGACGTCAGAAGGAGCTGGAACCAGCAGCAGCAGCAGCAGCAGCAGCAGCCGCAGCGGCGGACACGCCCACGAGACGAGCCGATTGGCTGAGGGAGTGGGGGTGGGAGGAGCCTCAGGAGCCAGCGTGTGAGTGTTTTGGAGGAGGCGGAGCTTCGGGGCTGTGTCTCAGTCTTCAGGTAGAAATGAAAAGAAAAAGAAAAGCAGAAACCTTTTTTTCCATCCCCGCAACAGTTCAGAGCCAGCCGCTGCCACCTGCTGGCCCTCTGAGGGACGAGCACTCGAACACTACAGGGCAAAAAGAACACTGTCACAGTCTCCTCCTTCCTGGTGCAACCACCACTCACGGCGCTCGCTTCCACGAGGCGGAGCTCCTCACTCGCGGCTGGCCGCTAAAACCCGTCCAGCCCCAACAGGAAGTGGGAGAGAAGGTTGAGCGCTGGCGCCGCCCACCGCCACCGCCCACCGCCGCCGCCCAGTCATTGGTTGGTGAGATAGCCCAGCCGCCGGCACAGTATCTCGAAGATCTCGGCGACGCAGAGCAGGATGGTGATGACGGTGAAGGTGTACATGGCGCTGAGGAAGATGGTCTTCTCAAAGTGCTCGGGCACCATGCACTTGGTCACGTTGAAGGCCTTCTCCAGGGCGCTGGCGTCGCACATGTACAGCGGGTGCACCTGGCCGAGCCACACACACACACACACACACACACACACACACACACACACACACACACACACACACACAGATAGCGATTAAAAAAACAGGATTTGGAAAGTTCGGCGGTCTGCTGCCAGGCTGGAGCGCTGCCCTCACCTGGAAGCCGAACAGGTGGCTCTGCAGCCAGAAGGCCACGACCTCCAGGATGATGCGCAGCAGCACGGAGATGATGTAGAAGACGGTGTAGATGGGCCGCTCCAGGATCTCCTCCTGGTCGATGTTCTTGCAGGCCGCGTAGAGGTGGAAGACGGCCCCCGGAACCAGGACCGTCACCAGCTGCAGGGCCCAGAACACCTGCAGGGGGCGCCGTACGGTGTGTATCGTGTACCATGTAGTATTCAACAAGTTCTACTCAGAGTCAGTGTTTTCAACTGCTACGTTTACAATTGATGCTCAGACGCACACACACACACACACACACACACACACACACACGTAAAAGCCAATAAAGAGCCAGTGTGTAACACTACGGAGAAGAAGCAGCAGCATCTAGTTCTTCTTCTTCGTTGGTATAGTTGAGGACTCGCTCCTCCCAGTCAGTTGCCATCGTGCACCGCCCTATACTCTAAAGGTACAGTGTGTGAAATTCTGCCATCTATTGGTCAGATGTTAGATTGCAGCGCTCCGCCGCTCAGCCTCCCTCTCCCAAGGTTGCCAGTGGTCACACTCAGCCTAAAGAGCAAATGCTGCGCTGCTGACGCCAGTGGTGACGGGGATGCACTTTGTTCAACAATGACATGGATTGTCAACATCAGGCTTCCATAGGATTTCTTTTGGATTTGAGAACTGTTCTAAGGGGAGGAAAAGCAAATGACTTTCATTGTGCTGCCGGTCTTTCACTTCATTCTCCACATCTTGTCTGACTTCACGTTGACATTAATTGCAGAATTTCATGAAATTCTGTCTTTTTTTTGTTTTTTTTTTACTTTTTTTACATCTTTATTCTCGAATTGGAAACTTAAAAAAAAAAAAAAAACCCTATCTGTCCTATTGCACAATAACATTTTTAAAAAAAGCAGGAAAAGAAAAGCAGAGGTGCAGCTGTGATCATGTGACCGAGTCAGCCAGGCGTGTGATTGGTCAGCGAGGCTGACAGGAAGTTCCCTCCGCCTCACTGGCTGCTGGGGAAGACATTCTCCCAAAGGTCAAAGTGAGCAGACAGGAAGTGGAAAAGGCCCCGAGGATTTGGGGAAGGAGGAGGAAGAAGACCCAAACTGTCAATCATCGTGGCCCCGCCCCCTCTGTTATTGTTTGGCGAAAGAAAAGAGGAAGTGGTCGATGACAAAGTCAGAGCGACTTCCTGACTTAAGTGATTTAAATCCACCTCCCATTTGCTCACACTAGCAAAGGGGAGCTGGGGGGGCGGGACTTATGAGCCGCAGTACCGGTTGCCACCAGGCGGGGGCGCAGCGCCGTGGGGGCGCAGCATGGCGTTGCTTGCGTTCCCACCACGTTAGCGCTCAGGAGACGAAGCGGCGAGAACAACCGAGCTCTGGTGAGCGCCCTCCGGTGGCCGCCGCCGTACCTGCGGTGTGATTGGTCGGAACTGGTTGTAGCAGTACAGGTTGAGCTCGCGGCGGTCGGGGTCGCAGCTGAAGTGCAGCGCCTCATTCCCGTAGACGGCGAAGCCCAGGACGCCCAGGAAGAACATCCGCACCGAGCCGAAGAACAAGGTGTGGAACTGGCCAATCACCGTCGGAGGCCTGAGCTGGACACACACACACACACACACGCACACACACACACACACACACACACGCACACGCATACAAAACCAGGTCAGACACAATGAATGGCACACAAACAGATGCATGTGTAGCACCTCTGAGCATTGACATTTTCTATGAAAGTCTCACACACACGCACACGCACACACACACACGCACACACACACACACAAACACACACACACACACACAGCGACAAAGAGCAGAGAGCTTTTGTCAGTTGGTGAATGTGGCAGCAGCAGCAGCAGCAGCAGCAGCAGCAGGTGTGGAGTCACTCTGACTGGATCTCCAGGACAAAATAATAACAGACACACACACACACACACACACACACACACACACACACACACACACACACAGACTCATCCTGGAGACCCAGCAGAGACCCTTGAGAGAGAGAGAGAGAGAGAGCGCCACCCTCTGGTCCGGAGCCGAGGCCCCCACCCACCAACCCGCCCTCCTCCTCCTCCTCCTCCAGCTGTCAATCACCGAGTCAGCGCCACCCCCTGCTGGTTGGCGCCGCCCCCTGCTGGTTGGCACCCGCCTTACTTACGCATCCTTCGTAGAAGTTCTTGATGTAGTTGAGGGACATGGCGGTGCTGCAGGTGGAGGAGGTGGCGGTGCTGGTGGCCCGGCTGCTGTCGGCCTACCGTCCGGCTGGCTGGCCGGCTGGCTGGCTGGCTGGCTGGCTGCCCCCCCACCCCACCCCTCCCCCACCCGCCCAGCGGCCTCCAAAGCCGGTGTCAATGGAGAGTTCTGCTCCTTTATCTGCATCAATGAGCGGCTCAATAGCAGCAGGACAAACAGGGGCCGCACTCATAATCCCTCGCACAACTCTGTCAGCAGAAAACACACTCACACTCACACACAATGCACACACACACACACACACACACACACACACACACACACAGTGATGGTGTGAAAACATGAAAAATACCAAGCAGCAGCGGCAGCAGCAGAAGCAGCAGCAGCAGCAGCAGCAGCAGCGGCAGGAAGGAAACACATGAAGCACTTTTGAACCAAGTCAACACAGGCGACAAAGCAGCAGCAGCAGCAGCAGCAGCAGCAGCAGCAGCAGCAGCAGCTGGGGAGACGGTGCGGTGACGTCACACGGCGGCCGAGATGACGGGAGTCAAACACACCCTGCACTGTAAATACTTCTGGAAGAGCATGGCGGCCCCCCCGCCGTGGCGCCAACACAGAGGACAGACGACAGCAAAGAGAAATCAAGTCCACACACCAACCGTAATCCAGGCGGCGTGTTGTTCATCCCCCACTCTGAGTGCGACCGCCGCGCCCAAACTCATGCCAGCTGCGGGAGGAGGGAGCCGCGCGGGCGCAGCGCGCGCTCAGAGACCCCGGCCCGGGGCAGGAGCAGCCACTTCCGGGAGGGGGAGGGGGAGGGGGAGGGGGAGGGGAGGGGGGGCTGGGTGGGGAGGGGTGGAGGGGTGGAGGGGGGGAGGAGGGAGGAGGGAGGGGGAGGGCAGGTTCGAGGACATTTAGTGAATGTAAACTTTTTGCAGTTCTCGTTCAATAAAGTTCTGAAATACAAATGATTGTTTCAGTTTTTCTATCATTTGTAATTGCAATATATGTTGGTTAGGTTCTGCTTCCACCTCTTCCAATTTGGATTATTATTATTTGATTTATTTTAATAACTTTCCATTTTGAAAATTTCGTGAATAAAATAAAACATTTCAAGATTAAAGGCCTAATTTCGCAAGTTCCCTTCGACTCGGGTGCTCGGTCCGGTTCGGACTGGTGGCTGTTCACCAACAGCAGTGGGACCGGATCCCGTGGCCAACACACACACACACACACACACACACACACACACACACACACACACACACACACAGTGAGGCTGGGGGGGCGGCTGCTGGCAGTGAGTGCTTCCTCAAAGTTCTCTGAAGCTGCTGAGAGAACATCGAGTTCAGACCAAGCCACGCCCACTCAGGAAGCTCCATCTGCGACGGCACCGCTCCACCTGGACCAGAACCTCAGGCCCGGTCCGGCCGGTCCAGATGGACTCCCTGATCCTGGAGAGCACCTCCCTGCAGCAGGCGCCCACCTCCTCCTCCTCCTCCCCCACCACCACCACCATGGGTGTGTCCGTGTCCGTGTGGTTTCCATACAGGAAGTGGATGGTGGCACAAACAGGAAGTGACCTGCCGTCTTCACTGTCAGTGGGCGCCCTCTGTTGGCGATCCCGGTACTGACCACAGCAGCGGCTCATTCCATTGGGTGCACACAGTGAGGATCAGCACCATGGACAGCAGCCTGGTTAGCTCCAGCCTGGTTAGCTCCAGCCTGGTTAGCTCCAGCCTGGTTAGCTCCAGCCTGGTTAGCTCCAGGCTAACTGAACTGTTTCCAACACTCACACACAGCTGCAGCCTGTAGCTTGGTCATGGAGGTTTAGCACGTTTAGCATGCAGCCGTAGCACGTAGCATTAGCCACAGAGCAGCTGAGTCCAGACCAGCACTCGGTGGGTCACTGTGCGACCAGCAGCAACTGGTTCCAACATCCTGGTGCTTCACACGTTCATCCACCCACCGGCTAGCGGATCCAGTGGATCCAGTAGATCCAGAATAGATCTACTGGATCCACTGGATCCAGTGGACCCAGTAGATCCAGAATGGATCCAGTGGATTCAGTAGATCAAAACAGATTCTGTGGATCCAGAATAGATCCAGTAGATCCAAAACAGATCTTGTGGATCCAGAAGATCCAGAATGGATCCAGTGGATCCAAAACAGATTCTGTGGATCCAGAATAGATCCAGTAGATCCAAAACAGATCCAGTGGATCCAGAATGACTCACACAGTCACACGTGCAGAAAAGCCAACTGGCTTCCTGTCGGACCCTGAGACTGGAGACTGGACCGAGCAGAACTGAGCTGAGATCAGCCTGCTGTCAGAGCTCTCTCTCTCTCTCCCCCCCCCCCCCCTCTCTCTCTCCTCCTGCAGCTGTCATGGTGTTGCAGCAGCTTTTCTCCTCACTGTTGATGCCTGTTGTTGAGTTTCCATCAGTGCGCCACCCCCCCTCCCTCCTCTCCCTCCCTCTCAAACCCCTCCGACCCTCTCCTCCTCCAGCTGTTGCTCTCCTCTCTCTCTCTCCTTCACTCTCAGTGTCTCTCTGTCACTCTCCCAGTAGACCCCACACACAAAATTATATTCTCATTACCCCCCCCCCCCCCCCCCCCACCCATCACCACGTTAATTAACGTAGCTGAAACGGAGCCACTTTAGACTGCACCGTTATCCCTGTGCTGGCCAGCAGGGGGCAGCAGAGTCCCGGCAGCCTGGAAACGCATCTCCGATTGTTTCCACTTTCTATTTATTTTTTTCCCCTTTGTTTGTTCCAGCTCCTGAGATTCCTGGGAATGAAGTGTACGCACACACACACACACACACACACACACACACACACACACACACTGTATTTAAATATATACACGTTTATATTGATGTGCGACAACCTCACCTGCTGTCTGCATATTGAAGAGAGAGAGAGGGAGAGAGAGAGGGAGAGAGAGAGAGAGAGGGGGGGGGGGAGGAGGAGTCGCTCGACCCTCCACTCAGTCAGTCAGCAGGAGTCTGGCAGAAGGAGGTGACTCTCACTCCCACTCTCCGCAGCTCACGCGCTTTTACGCGCGGCAGTGCCGCACCTCCTCCTTCTCCTCCTCCTCCTCCTCTCCTCTTCCTCCGCTCCTTCGCCTCCTCCTCCTGCAGCTGCTCCTCCTCCTCCTCCTCCTCCTCCTTTGCTCCTCTTCCTTACTCCCCCTCCTCCTCCTCCCTGCCCGGTGATGGAGGTGGACCCGGCGCCCTGGAGCTCCAACATCTCGGAGGAGTTCCCAGGCTGGGGGTCCTCCTCCTCCTCCTCCTCCTCCTCGGACGAGGCGGTGCACGTGGCGGTGCGCTGCGTCATGACCTCGGTGTATTCGCTGATCGTGGTGGTGGGTCTGCTGGGCAACGTGACGCTGGTGAAGATCTTCTGCAGCAGCAGCGCCATGCGCAGCGTCCCCAACATCTTCATCTCCAGCCTGGCGGCAGGAGACCTGCTGCTGCTGCTCACCTGCGTGCCGGTCGACGCCTTCCGCTACTTCTCCGAGGAGTGGGTGTTCGGCCAGGCCGCCTGCAAGCTCATCCCCGTCATCCAGCTCACCTCGGTGGGCGTGTCCGTCTTCACGCTGACGGCGCTCAGCGCGGACAGGTAGGAGAGGAGCGGCTGCTCTGGGATCCATTAGTCAGCCTGCTCGGCTGATTAGCGGCTTGGCAGGCGGACCTCAGGCACCGGGCTGAAGTTCTGGGGGGGGAGCTGAGACACTCAGGTGGGAATCTGAAGTGGTCAGGTGGTCAGGTGGTCAAGTGGTCAGGTGGTCAAGTGGTCAGGTGATCAGGTGATCAGGTGATCAGGTGGTCAGGTGTGTAGCTACAGAAGCTTCTCTGCAAGTCTGGTTGAAAAACTTCAGAAACACCCAAGAGCAGAGTGCCTGTGTGTGTGTGCGTGTGTGCGTGTGTGTGTGTGTGTGTGTGTGTGTGTGTTGCTGCGTCTCCATTCAGGCTCTGCATCCTTGAAGTGCGCATTTTGAAAGGAAGTTGCGTCATAGCACTGCGCGAAGGCTCCTCCCACTTCCCGAGGGTGCTTAGGACGCTCCAAATGCGTCCTACTGTTAGCCCATTCCAAGGCTGCAGCGCTACTGTCCTTCACCTCCTGCTGTATCCCAGGATGCTTAAGGTGCTGCTGCAAAGCATCCTGGGATCCTGGGAAGTCGGCTGAAATTAGCGCCATCTACTGGCAAAGACACAGCGTATAAATTTAATTATTGAAGTTTCACTTCAAATATTCAGTTTTTAACGCAGGGTTTTTATTTATCTGATCATCCAACGCCATCGTTAGCTGGTGAACCAGTGGTTAGCTTGATGCTATGAAAACGTCACTTCCTGGGTTGGCCAGCAGGAGGGAACGGCGGTGACGAAACGAGGAAAAACGCCGAACTCCGTCCCTCTAGGCCGGGTCCTCAAAGAACGCACCCTTCAGACGTAGGACGCTCGTTCTGAAGGGTGCAGAACCTGAACTGAGACACAGTGTGTGTGTGTGTGTGTGTGTGTGTGTGTGTGTGTGTGTGTGTGTGTGTGCAGCCAAAATCAGCAAAGGGGGGGAGGAGCCACAGCGGTAGGGGGCGGAGCTTCCTGTGTGAGGATGTTCTGCCTGGAGACTGGTGTGTCAGAGCCCTCTAGTGGAGGCAACAGGAACTTCACAGGTGTCACCTGCCACGCCAACACAGCGAGCTACCGTTAGCCTGGCTTGGGGTGGGCGTGGCCTGAAGGACGAGTGACAGCCGGCAGGAGGGGGGTGGGGCAGCTAATCAGCGGCGGCCGGAGGAGCAGCAGTCGTTTTCCTCTCTTCATCTCTTCACACACAAAAGACTCTGATGGAGCAAATTACCGCCGGGGAAGAGGGCGAGCGAGGGGGCGAGCGAGGTCCCGGGGGGTCACGTGATCCGACTGTGATGGGCGGGTCACACTGTACCACGCACAGAGCTGGAGAGGGGGCGGGGCCACGCTGGAAGTGTCAATCAGAGTCGACGAGAGCCGGGAAGGACGACAGACCAACGGCGGCTACACGCGCTAACGCCGTTTAGCAAGAGTTAGCAGCAGGGCTAGCGCTAGCGTCCCAGCTAACAGTGATCAAGGAAGCACAACACCGCCCCCTGCTGGTGGTGGGAGGAAGTACATGTCTTGGCAAAGCGACGCAGCAACCTTCTTCTCCTTCTTCTTCTCCTCCTCCTCCTCTTTCTTCTCCTCCTCTTTCTTCTTCTCCTTCTTCTCCTTCTTTTCCTCCTTCTCCTTCTCCTCCTCCTCTTTCTTATTCTCCTTCTTCTCCTCTATCTCCTCCTCCTCCTCCTCCTCCTCCTCCAGGTACAAGGCCATCGTCAACCCGATGGACATCCAGACCTCCAGCGCAGTCTTCTGGACGTGTCTGAAGGCCGTGTCCATCTGGCTCTTCTCCGTCCTGCTGGCCGTCCCCGAGGCCGTCTTCTCGCAGGTGGTCACCATGCAGGTAACCCCCGCAGGCAGGATGGGGTACTGCACCTGCTCCTCCTGAACCATCTCACCACCTCCTCCTCCCCCCTCCCCCCACCGCCCAGGGTCAAGGGAGCACGGCAACGTGACCCTGGTCAACTGCATCCCCTACCCGCTGTCCAACCAGACGCACCCCAAGGTCCACTCGGTGCTGATCTTCCTGGTCTACTTCCTGGTTCCGCTGGCCGTCATCTCCGTCTACTACTACCACATCGCACGCACGCTCGTCAGGAGCGCGCACGACATGCCGGGGGAAGTGAGCGAGCACACCAAGAGACAGGTGACACACGCACGCACGCACACACACACACACACACACACACACACACACACACACACACACACACACAGACAGGTTCACCGGAGCGCGACGGAGGTCAAACATTCTCTGAGAAGGCGATGACATCACACTGATCACGTGACCTCAGGCACCTGCTAGCTCGCTAAGCTAGCTCAGCGAGTCCTCCTCATCAAACACCTATTAGCCCCGAGCGCTAACGGTAGCAGCTGCATTGGCGAGCTAACCGCTCCTTCTCTGTTTAGCGTGGCTAGCAAAGGTCAGCACTCCCCCCCCCCCTACCCACACCCACCCCCCGCTGTGACTCCGCCCAGGCTCCCTCCTTCACCTCCTCTGACTGATTGATCTCATCGCATGGATGCCGCTGCCTCTGCGCCGGCTAGCAGAGCTGTTAGCGCCTCCTGGAATTGGAGGCTAACACACTTAGAATCTCATCTGGCCGCCGAGGTCACAACATCGATAACGAGGGAACCTCGAGAGAGCCGCTGCACACACAGATAACACACACACACACACACACACACACACCAGTGTGCTTCTAGCACTGAGTCCGCTGCGCTCGCTGCTGCCCTCTGCTGGCTTTAATCTGCAGCGGCGCCGTCTGCTATCGCCCTGTTCGTTTTTCAATCAGCTCCTCTGATTTGTCCAATTTCAAACAATCAAACGGCGGCTAAGAGCCCCTCCCCCACCTCTCCATCAACCGCCCCCCCAGCCCCTCCCCCGCTGGAAATGAGTTTTGTCCGTCCGTGTAAATTCTCCAAGCTACAATAATCAATATTTGTGCAGCTGCAGGAACATTTATCCAATTAATTTCGCCTCAAAGAAACACACACACACACGCACACACACACACACACGCGCACAAAAGAAAGCCAAAGTTTGCGAAGTTTGAGGCGGAAGTCGGGAAACAATTCATCACTGACGAGTGACAGGAAGTCAGCACCTGCAGGTTGACACACACTGAGCCAGCAGGGGGCGCACCAGGCCAAACATCCAGCATGCAGTGGAACCGCTGGGAAGAACTGTTAGCATCCACAGCTAGCACAATGCTAATAATAATAATGCTAATGCTAATAATTAGAATGCAGTGCTCTCTTTCTCAGGAGGTGCGAAAAACACGGCTAAAAAGATGCTAATGACGATGCTAACAATAGCACTAGCACCAGCTAACGTCGCGCCTCCCCCCACCCCGCAGATGGAGACCAGGAAGCGGCTGGCCAAGATCGTGCTGGTGCTGGTCTTCCTCTTCGCCCTCTGCTGGTTCCCCAACCACCTGCTCTACATGTACCGCTCCTTCCACTACCAGCAGATGGACCTGTCGCTGCGCCACCTGGTGGTCACGCTGCTGGCCCGCGTCCTCAGCTTCTCCTCGTCCTGCGTCAACCCCTTCGCCCTCTACCTGCTCAGCGAGAGCTTCAGGAGGCACTTCAACAGGTGACGCCCCCCCCGCCGGGCCCAGTCGGGTCCGCCGACCAATCACAGAGCGGCGACACAGTCGGGTGACCCCCCCCCTCTGCCCCTCCCCTTTCTCCTCAGTCAGCTGCGATGTGGCGGAGAGCCCCGCCCCCAGCGCCAGGTCAGCTACCTCCACAGCACCTCCCACATCCGCCTCACCTCCTTCAAGAAGGCCACGCCCACCCCTGCGGCGGCCAATGGCAGCTCTGGCCGACAGGAAGTGGCTCTGTGAGGCGGGACGACGTCAGAGGTCAAACTTCGGCTCCTGGAAGAATCACCAGAACCTGAACTGCTGACACACACACACACACACACACACACACACACACAGTCACACAGATGGCGTGTTAGCATGTTAGCATGTGAAACTCCAACACCAGGAAGAAGAAGAAGAAGAAGATGATGATGGTTCTGGTGGAGCTGCTGCTGCTGGACTGAAACCTGGACTGGACCGGAACCAGAACCCCTTCGTCATCTTAACTAGATAACTAAACACAGCATCTGATTGGCAGCTGCTAATGTTGCTAATGCTAATGTTAGCGCTCTGAACATCTTTCAAGTCAATGTGACCGGAGCTGAAGGTCCAAACTGAGATCAACCACGAGATGGTGTCAGTTTGTTTTGTGCTTCAGCACAACAGCAACATCAATAACAGCAATAATACTCAATCATCAACCATCAATAATCAATAATCACAGCCATGGCAGCAGACTGGTGAGCACACAGCTAATTGACAGGAAGTGGATGTCGTGGTCCCGGTGTTGGATGGATTGGAATGTTGTGCTTTCAGTGTTGTTCAGCTCGTCGTTGTTGCGTTGCTGTGTTTGTCGGTGTGTTGTTGGCGGCTCAGTCGTGTTGTCGTTGCATCGCCGTCGCCGTCGGTGTTGTTGTGTCAATAAAGAGCATCAACGAGTCGTCGTCGTCGTCCCCTCTCTTGTTGTTGCGACAGGCCGCCAATCGACTGTGTCATGGAGCTCAATCAGCTGCTAATGGGGCTAGCGGGTTAGCGTTAGCCACGAGCTAACAGCGTGAGACACAAAGCATCAGCATCATCTGGATCTCCAGGTTCCATCCTGGTTCCTGAGACTGGACCGGCTGTGTGTGTGTGTGTGTGTGTGTGTGTGTGTGTGTGTGTGTGTGTGTGTGTGTGTGTGTTTGCCTGCCGAGATGGGACTTCCTGCGGGCCAGCTCTGATTACAGGGAGCGGCGACCGGCAGATGATGTTCATTAAGCCGCAGCCGGAGCCTCATCGAGCTGCCCGGCGACATCCAATCAGCTTCCTCGCTGCCTGACTGCCGCCGTGCCTCTTAGCATTTAGCACCTGCGATTGGTCCCCGCAGGAGGTTTTTTTTTTTCACTGAATTCCTGCCTGAGCTGCTGATTGGTTCGCTCCGTGAGTTGGCTAACGCTGACAAACGCTAGCTATGCTAGCTACGCTATGCTAAAACAGAGGCGGCTGGAGCTAAAGCAGCACGCACACTCACTGGGTGCCACTCTGGGACTGCGGTGGCGGAGGACAGGAAGTGATGCGGCAGCGGCTGACAGGTTGGGCTCGGTGCCGCCGAGGGCTGCGCTCTGATTGGCTCAAACCTCAGGACTGCCGTCGACTGAAGGTTCATTAATCTGATTAACAGTCAACAAGTCCTGACCACAGTGACAGAGGGTGTGTGTGTGTGTGTGTGTGTGTGTGTGTGTGTGTCAGGTCTCCCTGCAGCGTGGGCGCCTCCTGCTGGGGTTTAGTTACAGTTTACCAGAACTGACTTCCTGTCGGCAGGGGGGGAGGGGGCTGGCGGAGTTTCCTTTATGGTCATCAATCACTTTGAGGTCAAAGGTCACCTTCCCAGTCTTATGCGTTGGTGTGAAACTCTGGCCCGCGGGACAAATTTGGCCCACTGTGTCATTATATTGGGCCCATATATAAAATCCCTGCTGTTTATTGTTGTTGTTTTATTTTGAAATGTATCAGCCTGTGGAAAAAGCTTCCTGTTGAAATTCAAGACATACAATTATTATTTACATGTTTACTTATTTTGATGGGCAGGATGTTCAGACGGGAAGTGGCGGGAAGTAACAGGAAGTGACGGGAAGTAACAGGAAGTGGAAGGAAGTGAAAGGAAGTGACAGGAAGTGACAGGAAGTGACCGGAAGTAACAGGAAGTGACGGGAAGTAACAGGAAGTGGCGGGAAGTGACAGGAAGTGACAGGAAGTGGAAGGAAGTAACAGGAAGTAACAGGAAGGTGGCAGGAAGTTGGCAGGAAGTTGGCAGGAAGTGACAGGAAGTGGCAGGAAGTGGAAGGAAGTGACAGGAAGTAACAGGAAGTGGAAGGAAGTGACAGGAAGTGACAGGAAGTGACCGGAAGTAACAGGAAGTGGCAGGAAGTGGCAGGAAGTAACAGGAAGTGACGGGAAGTGACAGGAAGTGACAGGAAGGTGGCAGGAAGTTGGCAGGAAGTTGGCAGGAAGTGACAGGAAGTGGCAGGAAGTAACAGGAAGTGACAGGAAGTAACAGGAAGGTGGCAGGAAGTTGGCAGGAAGTGACAGGAAGTGTCAGGAAGTGACAGGAAGTGATCAGACAGTGAGATGTGGGGTGAAAACAGCCGTGGACGGCGTCGTGAATATTGATCCAGCTGACACCCAGTAAGGTCACACACACACACACACACACACACACACACACACACACACACACACACACACACAGGCCCTCCCATGATGCTTTGCACTCCTCGATCTTCCTTCAGTCTGCAGCTCAGAGGAAGCACGGAGAACAAACTGTGCATTATTTACTGATACTTCCTGCGACGTCCTGCAGCTCCACAGCGACTGACTGAAGCACACAGCAGATGGTGCAGCACACACACACACACACACACACACACACACACACACACACACACACACACACACTCAGTCCACGTCTGCAGGATGTTTGAAGAGAATTAAAAGTGTCAATAAAACCGGATGGAAGCAGTTTGCTGCTGCTGCTGCTGCTGACCAATCAGCTGACGGCTCTTCCTCTCCTTCTCGCTGGCTCCTGGTGTGAAAAGAAGACGAGGTCACGTCGAGTCCAGAACAAATTTTTTTTTTTTTTTTTTTTTTTTTTTAGCTCAGACGGCTTTTAGCAAGTTTGAGCCACAGCTCCACACACACACACACACACACACACACACACACACACACACACACACACACCAACATGCAGCTGGAGCAGTTGCTGCTGTTATCTCGCTGCTGTTTCGAAGTTCAGCTCAGAACTGGGAAACCTTTTTGACCTCTGACCTTTGACCTTTCCAGACGTCAACCAATGGCAAACTGTTCTGGCAGACGCGACCTTTCGCTCAAGTCGCAGCTGCTCGTCGTCGTCGTCGTCTGAGGCAAACGTGAGTCGCTGCGTGACGGCGCCGCCCACTGGAGCGCAAAGCCCCAGCCCTTCTCTGATTGGCCGGGGGTCACGTGTGGACCGGCGAGCTCGCCTTCGGCCTCCCGCCCCGGCCTCCTGCGCTTCATCGCGACTTCATCTCCACATCGATCGCAAGACTCCACCTCGGTTGGACTGAAACAGGAAGTGATGTCACAGCAGACAGGAAGTGGCCGGTGGAGCCCTCAGGGCCTGCAGGGCCCGGAGGACGGAGCAGCGGAGGCCGTCAGGCAGCTGCTGGGTCGCCATGGAAACCACTGCAGTGTCTGCAGCCTTCACAACAAACAACCTGCAACTCGTTGTGTGACAAGGCAACACACACACACACACACACACAAAGAGAGTCAGCCTTGAGTCTTGAACCTTGTTTCTATACTTTGATGAATAATTGATGATGTCAGCAGGGGCGGCGACCTCCTAGATATTCAGCAGCCGTCGGGACGTCGGGACGCAGCCGAGACATTTGACCAGGCGAGGACGCCGGAGAGCCTCTGAATAATGCAGACAGACACAGAGAGAGGCAGCCGACGGCTTCCCAGGATGCACTGCAGCACTCAGGCACCTGCCTGCAGGGGGCAGCGCAGGGCGGGGCAGCGCAGGGCGGGGCAGCGCAGGGCGGGGCACTTAGCTTCCGTTAGCGGCCGATAGCCTCTGTTAGCGGCCGATAGCCTCCGTTAGCCACCATTAGCCTCTGTTCGTGACTGTTAGCCTCCGTTAGTGGCCGATAGCCTCCGTTAGCCACCAATATCCTCTGTTGGTGGCTGTTAGCCTCCGTTAGCGGCCGATAGCCTCCGTTAGCCACCAATATCCTCTGTTAGTGGCTGTTAGCCTCCGTTAGCGGCCGATAGCCTCCGTTAGCCACCAATATCCTCTGTTAGTGGCTGTTAGCCTCCGTTAGCGGCCGATAGCCTCCGTTAGCCACCAATATCCTCTGTTAGTGGCTGTTAGCCTGCGTTAGCGGCAGCTGTTAGCATCAGTTAGCAGCCGCTAGCCTCCGTCAGCAGCCGATAGCGCTGTAGAGATGCCGCACCACCTCCAGGGGGCGAGCCAGAGGTGGTCCAGCAGTACTTCCGGCTTCACACACACACACAAGCTGGTCACAGGGTCAAAGGTCAAAGGCCAGTGTGCAAGAAGCTTCTCCAGCAGCCTCTCCAAACTGTCATCTCGTTGCTACGCTAATTAGCTGGGCCATCAAACAGTCAAGATGCTCCCCTCCTGGGCGACACTTTAGCATCCCGCTAACCCCTACAGCAGCAGCAGCAGCAGCTGCAGTCCCCTGGTTGGCCAGCAGGAAATGGTGGGGAGGAGGGGGGCGGGGCTAAACATGCCCCTGCTCTGGGATTGGACGCTTCCTGAAGTTACATAAGCAGATGTTCGGGAGGGATTTTTGCTTCTGAAGGAATTAAACGGGTGTAAAATTAGTCAGCGACTTCCTGCAGCGGGAATCATGGGGATTATTTCCCAGAAACGATGTCAACAAACAAGCAGGCGCAACTCGCTGCAGGAAGCGATTATTATTACCGGAGAAATTATAATTTGGACTCATTTGTACTTTATGTAATTGCTGCCACAATTATTCCGCCGTCAGTCGTTCCTCATTCGCCCCCAAACACGGAAAACTCGTTAAAAGCCGTCACGCTTCTCACAAGTTCCCTCCGCTGGCTGCTAGCGCTAGCGCTAGCGCCTCACACGGGGCACCAGCTCTGATTGGTCATCGACCTCAACACACCGCACCACGCAAATCACACACAAGGTGGCTTCACTCCGGCCACACGGGGGGGGGGGCACACTTTCCGTTACACACACACACACACACACACACACACACACACACACACACACACAATCACAGTTAAACAGGCTAACAGAGCTAAACAGGCTAACAGGGATGTGAAGGGGGCAGGGCTTCAGAGTATGGTTGCTGCCAATGAGGTCATCTGAACTTCCTGTCAGTGGTTCTGTGTGTGTGTGTGTGTGTGTGTGTGTGTGTGTGTGCGGTCATATTAAAGTCATTTATTTCGTCTGTGTTGAAATTGTGAAACATCAAACATGTTTGAGTCTCTTTAAATATTCATGTGGAAATAAAACAATCAAAATATCAGATGTACAACAATCAGCAGTGTGTGTGTGTGTGTGTGTGTGTGTGTATGTGTGTGTGTGTGTGTGTGTGTGACCCTCCACTTCCTCTTATTTCTTCTGACGTCCATGAACCCACCATGACTGGAGGGGGAGGGGCTCCAGAGGAAGCTTCTCTCTAATGAGACAGCTGATTGGAGGCACCGCCTCCTCCCCGCCCCCATATCCCCACCCCCCCCTCCAGTGGAGGCTGTTGATTAATTCCTGAGTGGACGGGCTTCACCGTGAGTGGCTCATCAGTCAGGGGGGCGGAGCTAAAGATGGACGGTGTATTTTAAAATAATCTCAAGTATGGCACAGTGCTGCTCACACACACACACACTCTCTCTCTCTCTCTCTCTCTCTCTCTCTCTCTCTCTCTCTCTCTCTCACACACACACACACACACACACACACACACACACACACACACACACACACACACACACACAGGGCTGACAGCTGCAGATCACAGCTGCCCCCTACAGGAAGTGAACTGACTTGATGTTTCAGTTCTTTTTACTGGTTCATTTCTGTAGCATCAAGATCGACATCCATCCCATAATGTCTGTGTGTGTGTGTGTGTGTGTGTGTGTGTGTGTGTTTGACATATATATAAATATATATATATATATAAAAATATATATATATATATTTCACCAACCTGTCAACTCAGAGGCTACCTGCCTGTTAGCGGCCTCAGAGTTCTCACACACACACACACACACACACACACACACACACGCTGGCTTGGTGTTATTTTGGGGTTCAGCTGTTGCATGGCTCCTCCCCCTGCTCCCTCACCACCTCCTCTTCCTCCTCATCCTCCTCCTCCTCTGCTCTCTCTCTCTGTTTCTTCTCCTCCTCTGCCTGGTAAGACTCTCTCCCTCCTCGCTAGTTAGCCTGCTAGCCTCTCCTCGTCGCTCGCACACTCTTCCGCCGTTTGCCGCTAAAGTAGCGATTTAATTGTCACTCGTCGATGGTTGAAGTCGGCAGCCGGTTGTTCAGTCAGTCAGTCAGTCAGTCAGTTAGTTTGACGATGACCCTGCTCTCCAGCTCTGACCTCTGAACCTCAGAAGCCTTTAGCTTTAGCATTTTAGCCTCCTGGGCCGTCCAGCCGTCGTCTTTCCAAAGCCACGCTACACACGCTCAGGGTTAGCGTTAGCATTAGCATCGGTTGCCATTGCTACTTGTTATTGTTGTTTCTTGCTACATGGATCCCCTCTGCCCATTGGTTGCTTCTTTTAGTGAGTGGGCGGAGCCTAATGTTCTCAGTCACAGGCGTCAGCGAGTGCTTGTTGACCATATTTGGCCGTGGTCAGAATAGACGCCAGTGACAGGTGTGTGTGTGTGTGTGTGTGTGTGTCTGTGTGTGTGTGTGTGTGAGGTGCGTGGGCTAATATTAGCTGGTCAGATAAAATAACAGTGACAGCAGCCATGTTCACACACACACACACACACACACACACACACAACCTGAAGCCATGGTGTTGCTGGCTGGGTCATGTGACTCGTGTGTCATGTGACTCTCAGCACCATGGAGGCTTCGCTGAGCGCCGCCCCTGGCCCCGCCCACGTGGACCACCTGGAGGAGTTCAACGTGCGGCTGGAGGACATCATCAGGACGTTTGGCCCCGCCCACAGCGACGCGCAGGTGAGGCCTCGTCCGGCGAACCCATCCCCTCTTGACCTTTGACCTTTGACACTGCGTTCACTCTGCCGCCCGTGCTCTTCTTCCAGGAGAAGACGGAGGCAGGAAGTGACATCACAGCCGCGATGGAGACAGGTGAGACCCCGCCTCCTCCGACTACATCTCCCAGCATGCAGCAGGCTGCAGTTCCTCCTGTCGTCCACAGAGGTCGCTGCCATCGCCGCCAGCCTGAGTCACTGCAGCTGCAGTCAGGACAAACTGGAGCAGCTGCTGAGGAGACACGCCCACCTGGTGAGAGCGCCGCAGCGCCACATGGCGGCCACAGGGCGCAACTGCAGCTCCACCACTGACTCTGTGTGTGTGTGTGTGTGTGTGTGTGTGTGTGCAGGTGAGGGAGAGCCGCGACAGCGCCGCCGCTCGCCACCAGCTGGAGACGCTGTGCCGGGAGCAGCAGCAGCACTACCGCCACCTGCAGGTAGCTTCAGGAAACGCAACTTAAAGCCGCGACGGGAAGGGAAAAAGCCTCCCGAGAAGACTTGAACCGTGACTGCCCCCTGCAGGAGGACACCCTGCAGCAGTGCCGGCAGGACGAGGAGCGGCGGGTGGAGATGTCGTCCCACTTCCAGAGCAAGCTGACGGAGATCCAGGAGCAGATCCAGCAGCACAGCGCCAGGAACGACAAGCTGTGCCAGGAGAACCTGCACCTGACGGCCAAGCTGGAGGGCATCGTGGTCCAGTGCGAGCTGAGGGAGGAGGTGAGGCAGCATCTGCACCTCCACCACCTCCACCACCAGCAACAGCCACCAGCAGGTTTCTCCCAGTGGCTGGAGCAGCAAGTCCAGACTGAACACAGCTGATAGATCCACTGCTGTTTGTAGCCAGTGGGTGGCGCTAAGCGTGCGCCGGCCTCCTCTCCACCTGCAGGGTCTGGAGAAGATGAACAAGCGGCGCGACCTGCAGCAGCAGCTGATGGAGGCCAAACTGCAGCAGGCCAACGTCCAGCTGGCCGACGCCCAGGAGAAACACAGCAGGGAGAAGGAATACGTGAGTAGGAGGGGGAGGGGCGGGAAGTGGGAGGGGCGGGAAGTGGGAGGGGCGGGAAGTAGGGGGGGAGGGGCAGGAAGTGTGAGGGGCGGGAAGTAGGGGGGGAGGGGCAGGAAGTGGGAGGGGAGGGGTGGGAAGTAGGGGGGGAGGGGCGGGAAGTGGGAGGGGCGGGAAGTGGGGGGGAGGGGCAGGAAGTAGGGGGGGGCGGGAAGTGGGAGGGGCAGGAAGTAGGGGGGGAGGGGCAGGAAGTGGGAGGGGAGGGGTGGGAAGTAGGGGGGGAGGGGCGGGAAGTGGGAGGGGCGGGAAGTGGGGGGGAGGGGCAGGAAGTAGGGGGGGGCGGGAAGTGGGAGGGGCAGGAAGTAGGGGGGGAGGGGCAGGAAGTGGGAGGGGAGGGGTGGGAAGTAGGGGGGGAGGGGCGGGAAGTGGGAGGGGCGGGAAGTGGGAGGGGGAGGAAGTAGGGGGGGGCGGGAAGTGGGAGGGGCGGGAAGTAGGGGGGGAGAGGCAGGAAGTGGGAGGGGAGGGGTGGGAAGTGGGAGGGGCGGGAAGTAGGGGGGGAGGGGCAGGAAGTGGGAGAGGGTGGTGGCGGGGCTAGAAGTGAGAGTGGGCGGGGCCAGGTGAGGGGCCAGGAGGGGGCGTGGCCAGACGCTGGGCGTCACGGTGAGCAGACGATGGAGAGCGCTCACTTCCCATCATGCATCTGTGGGCTCCCGCCATCAAATGTGTTCTCAGCAGGGTTGCTGCCTGCAGTACCTGCAGTGGCCACCAGGCGGGGGGGGGGGGGGTATCTGTATCAGTCCCAGTGCATCCCTACTCATCAGCTGGCTACCGTGACGGCGGTGGCTCCGCCCCC